>NC_135152.1:7914078-8217108 GCF_050948215.1 Halictus rubicundus
GTAGAGTTAGTGTATTATTTCCAATAGTTTTTACACTATTTATACTTGTGTACAAAATATTATCAGACAGGTCTATTGACAGTATATTATCAACAGTAACTATAGAAATGACTCGTATCGATATTGCAATTAATTCTATATTAATCGCATCTTCACACTAATTGTAAGCTGTCAGAACCACATTCTATTCTGTATTGACGTAGATTTTACAAGAACAATGTGCATAGCGTAACAACGCGTGACAACAAGTGATGCAATCTCGAGTTATTAATTTAATTGTGTGATCAGCAATCAGACGAACAAAGTCGAAACGACGTACAAAATACAACCACTGTCATTGTTTTGCTATTTTAAAAGAATTTAATTGCTGTCGATTATTTCATTTGAAACCTGTACTTTCCGTAACAAAAGCACCGAATCGAATTCAACCTTTGATTATATTTTAATCCGATCGATGGTTTATACAGAAGCGATATTATAGAATTTCAAGTTCCTAAAAGGTATTGTATAATAATTATGCAATTTCGTGTATTAGAATTAGGCAGATACATTTTATTTGCACCAACCATATAAATAGTTATTAAATTGCATGTAAGTAGATTACCACTATTATCATTATTGTTGCTATCGCTACTATTGTTACTATGATATTGTAATAAGACTATATCTGCTGTTGTTATCTACTGTCACTATAGATAATCAACGTTCGCGTTAAGTTCTATTTATGATTTTCATTTCGTAGCTTTAAAAAGCTGTGTTATTAAATAATTCACTTTAAAACAGTCAAAGAGTCTCAAAAATATTTAATATAATATATCGTTGGTAGATGGCGGATTTTATGCATTTATCGATATAAATGTATCGAATCTGATTACACGAAACTCGAATTGATTATTTAAGCAACATTTCAGTTGTATTTTCAGTCGAACAGAACCCATTTTGAAAATGTGGCATATATTAGCAATTTATGAATCGCAGAGTTATTCTTATGTTAAGATAAATATATTGGTATCTTGCTGAAATAATTCGATCTTGATACAACCTTTTCTTGAAAAATTGTTAAGAAAATATTAAAACGACATTGAACAGCCTTATTGTATTAAATTGTTCAGGAACGTTTTATTTATGCGCGAGCCGATATACACAAGATTTTTGCCGTCCATGCGTTTTTCCATAAAGAAGCAATATTTACTGTAACTTATAAACAAATATTAATCTATTTACCGATCACATATTACGATCCACGCGTATTACGTTTCACGCGCGTGAGAACCGTGTATAAAAATCTGTTAACGAGCTATTGTACAATAACGCACGTAACTCAAGTGAAAGTATAACGTAACTATTAGTCTCCGTTATCACGTAGAGTAACTAAAGTTATTTTTAATCGATAATTCAACGAAAATTTCGGAAAATAGCTATAGCTACATATCCATCATCTTTCTTGTTTAATATAATACACAGGTTTGTCAACAACGGGGAACTTGTGAGAATAATATTCTTTTACAGTTTCTTCGCATTAATATTATTGTAATATGCTATAAGATCTGCGATTAATGTATATAAAAATGTTTAAATAATAATATAATATATATATTGTTTAAGGTACCCTGTATATTATATTACAGTAATATTAATCTTGTATGTATCGTTTAGTCACAGAACCCGATTGAATCAGTTCTGTGCAACACTCTTGCGAATTGGTACCAGCGTAATGTATTTAATTTACGTAGTATAGCGTTCTTTTAGGAAATTCAACGTACTATCAGACATTTGTATATTTTCCATTGTCATCGTATCGTCGTCAGATCTATTATTGCGGTTTGTTATTGTTTTATATTTTAATGTATTATATTAATTTCAACTCGTAATCTCGATTGAGAATCATCGTATTATCTGTACACTTTGAATCATTCATTCATCACAATGAGAATTAGTTAACGTTATTTTATAATTGTGAGAGAAAGAGAGAAAGAAAAAGAGTATGTGTGTGTGTGTGTGTGTGTGTGTGTGTGTGTGTGTGTGTATGGCGATTGCGGGGCTACCTTACGCACAATTAGCAAAAGTGTCATAATGTCAAAACGAAAATGTCAGTTTCCATTGTCGAGCTTGAACATTCTGTCCGTATCGAGCGGAACTGTTCGCATTTTTCTCTTAAAGACACTTTAGAGGTGGATGGATTTACGTGTTAGATAGAAAAGAAATTCACTGTGTCAATGTAAACGACATAATCGATATTGTTTAGATAGCGCTAGTAAAACATTTGTACATACACCGTAGCGTAGTGAAATGATCGCAGTAAATAGACATATAAGGGAATTGAAGTCATATATTTATCGCATCATCGCACCGACGGTAACCAGTCGAAAAAATTAATTTGCTCGTCGGAAATTTTCCAATGACACTGTACACGTATTATAAATCAATTTTCAATCATCGCCGAGCAGATGAACTAATCAGAGAAGATATGCGCATGCTTCGTTCACTTCAGTTGCAATATTATTGTTATCCAGGCGATATTATAAATTTATTTTTTGTTGAGCTTTTGATATTCATTTTAATTAGACGAGCGGAGATTCGAACGAATTCGACGGACTCGCACGATTAGTTCGGTTTTGTTTCGATGACACGATTTCTTTCTTTTCTACTGTTACTGTACACGTTTATCGTTTTCTTAATGCGGAGAGCCTTCCGTGCTCGAGTCCCGAGCATCGGACAGTACTATATTATGTATATTTGAACAAATCAGCATGTACATGTTATATTCACGTATTTATGAAGGTATTGTTAAGACAAATGCATATAAATACATATACGACAACAAAACTTGTATTTGTAGGAAAATAAAGATATTGCTCCGAAAAGTGGGTGTACCGTTTCTTAAAGTACAGTAAAGTCTCGATCCAAGCCGCACAGAGCTACGCGATCTTAGTCGGTTCCCCTCCACTGGTGGGTATACTCCACCCCCGAATCTTAGACGGTATTAATGTTAATGGGATTGCTGAAGAAAACGCAAGGTTCAAGATAATCGCATAATTTATATTTGTATATACAGTCACTTTACAACGCGTACTTTAGTTATACATTGTAGCTCACAAATACTTTAGGTCAGTGAACGGCGAGTGGTCGCAGTAAAGACGGTATCAAAGTAAAAAAACTAATTCAGATGATCGCTCTGGTGACAAAAAACGACACGGAAACAGGTGTCGTCCTAACGGAAGTCTCAGCGATTCGTTTCCTCTTGTATAGCGACCAATGTTTTTCTTTTTTTGTTTTAGATCGTCGAGCTTCACCGGTAGAACAATCGTTTTGGAACCGGCGGAACAATTATCTATGTAGGTTGGCAGTAATTGTCAGGCATGGATTTGGATCGTCGCTCGTTTCCTTACTTTTACCAATATCATCGATTAGGTGAACCGTAGCCGTAACGGAATTAACCGGTTAAGGTCACTTGTTCCATCGTGGGCCTCCACTTCCGGTTCTCGCACACGAAACAACTTTTTCCAGTTCAATATTAAATCAGTACAATTAACCCCTTTAGCTGGGACAATGGACGTGTCCGATTATTAAAAATTCCGGATAATCTAACTAATTATTAACAATATATTAAAGACCCTATAAGACAGTAAGAATATTGAGTAAATTCGAAAAATTCTTCGCCCACTTAAGGGGTGAACAAAACACCGCTAAATCAGGGTTGAATAAAATTTGTACACTCCATTGTTTATTAGTAGATTTCGGATTTTTATGCATTCATAATAGAAGTGGAGTGGTTAAATACAAAACTGTGAAGACGTTAGGAGAATTGAATAATGTTTCCACATTATTTTCGACTTGAAATTATTAAAAGAGGAAATGCGTTTTTATTAAACTCATGCCTCTCAAAATTTTCATTTAGCATAAAAATTGAACATTTCAATCGCAACGAATTATTAAAGAATGCTGTTATTCGAGCGTTGTTTTCTTCGGGTGAAAATTGATTTTTACCATAACGATTTACACGTAAACCGAGAATATTATGGAACATGCAATTTCGTGTGCAGTGAAATGGAACCGCGTACGATAGATCTATGTTACTTATTGCTATGATGGAGAATCAACGACCTTGAGCAGCCATTAATTCCACTTCGACTGCAGTCGTCCGTTTGGACATTACATTGGAGTTTCAATAGCTGCTTTTACATTTTTAAGCAAGCAGGATAACGTCTTTATTGGTTTATTCTGTACCGTTCCGTCGAATACACGCGGTACATTTCGCTTGTAGGATAACATACTTATCAGTGCGGGTACGTTAACGTTACGCCGATGGTCGTTCACGCATGATTTACAACGTAGTATAAACATCGTTACTTTTCGATCGGCAATGCAAAAGCGCTGTCAGACAAAATTAACGATATTCTTGGAGGGAAAATTTTAATTAATAGCGCACTGGTGGATAAACTAATATTTACAGGCCGTTGGTAAACAAATTAAAGAAATGATCTTATCCAATAACCATAACGATTAATCCAGTTATGCTTTATCGCCACAGTACACTGCGGAGTGCATTTATTTATTAGTTTGCTAACATGAAAAACCCTTTAATATCATAGAAATGGGTAATTTAGCTTCTCCTGTTACTTTAAATAACAAAATAGGTAATAGTTGTTCGAATAAGAAAGAAGAAAAAGGGAAAACGAAAGCAGAAAGGAATTCTAAATGTTTCAATAAACAGAGTATAAATTAAATTGAACCTAAAGTTGTTTTAAAAAATTACACTATAATGTATATAAATATTTAAAAAAATTTCTATCTAAATAAATTTGGTAAATCATTTGAAAAATCTTCAGCAGTAGAAAACACGGAGAAGATAAATACTCCATCGCGAATTATTTGAGCATAAGCCGATCGAACTTTTGTTGAACACTTTATTCGATCGCTACGAACTACGAAATGATTATTTTCGTTTTATTTGTCGCGAGACAGCCTGCAACAGGTATAATAAAAATGGCACTTTGTACCCGCACCTCTTTCGCAAATTTCTCTCTCATTCCCGAAGTTACTGGCCGTAAATTCGCCTCGATATGTTGAACAATAAGATTCCATTAGAGGATAGAAAAAAGGTCGCAACTCGAAAGTTAGGATATGTGAACGATATTGCTCGCGATCATTGTCTCGGATTTTCTCTCGCGCGTTTACCAAACGAGGAACACTTTTACGCAACGCGTTTACAACAGCCGTGACTATGGTCGTTCGAGGACGAACGACTCTCTTTCTCTCTCGAACTTCCTCGTGGGCCGTCGAGCGCAATAAATCGATAGATATGACTAAGATATATGATCCATTGCGGTTACAATAAAAAACGATTTTTTATCAAAAAACGTTCGTGCAAGCGTGCCCTTCGAAACGAACGAACGCAAACAAAACGATTCTTACAGCGTGTCCGGCGGTCCAGACTCGAAGACGCTCGCATGACTCTCTTCGTAGTGATGACGAAGTACGAGTTCGGACCTTTGAAATCATGCGAACGGCTTGGCCGAACGTTTCCATACTGAAATTCTCTTAAATGTATGCCGACTAACGCATCCGCTATCGTTGACGTATTATTTTGTCCCTTCGGAAGCCATAGCTTTCAGCGTTCTTCTATTCAAATGAAAATGGACGAATATTATTCAATCAATTAATCTCTCGACAGTCAATGGTAAATAATTAACACGTCCGCTGCCACTGTCACGCACCTGTGACGTTCACGATCTCGTTTATATAAATCCAAATTAATTTTAAAAAATTATTTCTTTAAATTAATTTTATACGCGTTGTTTTTATTTTTGACACATTCACACCGGACACCGGTTACATTACTTCAAAGAAACTATTACAACTTTTAAACCAATCAATATGTGTAATTCTTAAAAGATTTATTATAACATTTCTCAAGATGAAATAAATTTCAAGACGCATTCACGCGTCATCCTGTGCGAATGTGTTAAAATTATAGAACATTTAAGGAGTTCTTGACCTTCCTTTGCTAAATCGTTTTAATATTTCGTGAAGGAGTGGAACGTGTTAAATAATAATCGAACAACAATAGAACGTTCACATTGAAACACGGATTACTGATTGTAAGTTCAACAATGATCCGGGGTGTGATAAATTAATGTTAACACTACAGTGTCTCGGAGCGATATAAATTTAAAAACGGAAGACGAACGTCATCGCTGACTCAATCTAATAACTTGCTGTAATAATTATATATTTAATAGTGTATGAAGAGACAAACTATAATTTGGTACATCAGTCATCTTGTAAATGAACCCTCAGTTTCTTCTTATTTTTAATCATTCTTACAATCGTAACATATTTGTGATTACATTATCGATAGTAAAATTTTTATAAACGTTAAAGAAAGGAAACAGGCAGTTACGAAAAAGATATTCAAAAAAGAAATGGTCTAAATTATCTTCGCCTTAACGAGCCCTTGATAAAGTCGGCTTTCGAGTGGTTTTCGACACAGATTCCAATTCGAATGAGTGAAAAAATCAGCGGCCGTGAAAGTATTAACAACAAATCGACTTTTATAGTATAAAAGATCATGCGTGTCGAGGATATGTATCGTGTCCGCGCTTAAACTCTAATTATGCAGGAGTGCGCTCAAAATGATCTTAGAATTACAGTAAGCTCCGGATTAGTTCTCTCAGTACGGGTTAGTGCAACGACTTCGCCCCGGATTAATGACAACAATCTCTCTCTCTCTCTCTCTCTCTCTCTCTCTCTCTCTCTCTCTCTCTCTCTCTCTCTCTATCTCTCTCTATCTCTCTCTCTTCTCACTGTTTCTCTATATTATCAGTCTCAATACAATGACGACAATACACCCCTCCCTGATTTCGCGTTCATCCGATGACACGACCTCATTGCACTAATCCATGCCTTACTGTGCTTAATTCATCGCCGATCTCTTACGTCTACGAAACATTTATTTATTTAGTTTAGTTTATTTTTACAGAGTAAATGATTCGGTGACTGAGCTGGAAAGGTTCGACGAACGTGAAATCGCGATCCTCGACAGTGAACTCGATAATTAACACTTCGCCTGCCGTGTCAATCACATTGCATATGGTGCAGACAGCCCGGTCTGACATTAAAAATTAATATTTAGAAAGAAGTCTACCAGGGAATTTTATATACAGTGTTTACGCTATATATGTTCCAAATGCCTAGCGGATAAAAGTCCCACAACTATCCCCACTGCCGCGGGTATAGTGGGTCAAAGGATAGTATCTCCTGGACGATATATGTCTCTGGCTAGACCCGTGTTTTGGACATTTATCGAGTAAACACTGTACTCGCCTAATAGTCGTCTCCTTTCCTATGTTAACAGAGAAAGCTTACAGTTACAGCACATTTTTGACAGCAATCTTTTAACGAGAGGAATACGCACGACTCTGGCAGTGAACTGAAGACTATCAAAGATTGTCTGGGTTAGGTGTTATCAAGGCGAACATTGAAAACCTGTTAATACGAAGAAATATTCCGTACGTTAAGAAATTCTGAACTATAAAATGAAATTCTTTATTTTTACATTATAAATACAGTCTTTTCTCGATATATGTCCGAAATATCTAGCAGATAAAAGTCCTAGAACTATCCTCACTGCCGTACACCCCGTGAGGGGCCTCGGTCGTCTTTTCTATGCTCGGCAGTATATCAATAGTATCTTCTAGCCGATATATGTCCCTGGGTAGACCCGTGTTGTGGACATATATCGAGAAAACGGTGTAGTTGGCAGCCGGGGGGACGCGTGTTACTTATGATTGCCTTATACAATCTCTATTTCCATAATTCAGTAGTATCATACAGGTTTTCAGTGATATTTTGTAGTAAAGTATAATTATTTTTGGGGACTGATATGGCAGGGAAAGTGTTAACTTCACAATGAACTTAGGCTTCTGGTTCAACGCTACGTTCGACGCGGTTGATGAGCAGAGGGAAGAACACGTTGACAGAGACAACATCTTCGTTTTATCGACGAGTGACGGGGAACTGAATGTGAGAGGGTCGCCGTGGCGCCGGATTCGATGAACATTTACGATTAATTAGGTCGTCCTGGCGAGTTATTTAGGTCCAACGTTATGCACGTGTGCGCGCGGGGTATACACTAAACGACAATTAGTTCGTAGATTAGCGCGTTAGATTTATTTACAGGCGTACAGTATGTTACGTTGTTTGTGCCACAACTGACAAAGAGGGCTAGTCCATGAAAAACATAAATAAAAAATTTTTAAACGGCACTGTTACACGTTTCTAGTTCGAAGGAAAATTCATTTCGATTTTCTCTTAACAGAATTGGCATTTGTTCGAAATAATGGCGACTAATGGCTGCTCGAATAAAGATTCCTGACGTTAAATTTCCATATTAAATTTAAAAACAATACTTATTAAGTATTTCATATTTAAAGTTCAGGTATGGACATCGATAGATGGTAAAATGTAACAATTGATATTCAACATATTGAAAAATGTTTCGCTTTTGAAACGGCAAGAAAAATTGAATTGATTAGAGAAAATATCGTTGCTTCTCCGGTGAAGTAGTTTAGCATAAACATTGTGGGCAACACACAACAAAATTGTGTATGGCCGTTCAAATAAATAATTTCCAGCTGTCCAACTCCAAAACTTTCGACTCATTTTTTCACGAATAATCATCTCTTTTATCAATTATGCCACCGACAATGGACCACCATGTTATACGTTATGCAACAGTTTTCCGTTTTCATGCACGCTTTCGTACAGACACTCCCTAGTGATCGTCCGATTACACGCAAACGATTATTATACAGCGTAGGCCCGAGTTACCCGAGTAAGACGAAATGTTTCCTAAACGATTAACGACAAAATCGTTTCGAATCCATCCCTCCGAACAGAACAATTTCCGTAGGAACGATCGTTTTCGTGCTTCTAATCGCGTATGAGCCAGTCGTCCGTCCTAGGATAACCGAACCACGCTAATTTCTGCCGACAGTCCAAGGATCGAATCGTTTCCCACGATCGTTGACGGTCTCTGGCGCAAAACAGAGACGACAGACTAGAGAATATAATTAAAAGGTGAATTCAATACCAAATAAATAGTATTTATTCTATACTTTACGCTTATGCTACCTGTTAACGGGGGGTGAAAAACTATAGAACTAAATTGAATAGTGTATGGCCAATCTACGCAGAAGAACAGTCTTCGGCACTAAGAAAAGTATAAATGAAAGTATACAATCGTGACGTAAGTTGCGGCACTTGAATAAATATTAAGATTAATAATTACTTTCGTTTTTGGAATTTATAATATCATAAACAGCAATACTTTCCCACTTGAGTAAATAGAAAATGATGAGTAATCCGAGCAACTATATCATTTTTTTCAACTGGACTTATACGAACGTCCTATGTAATGGAGGAGCTCTTGTAAGTTGTTGCTTTGAGCTCGTTTTTACAATCATTTTTACATCGTTTATTAATTGATAAAATAACCAGAATTACGTATTCAGATTCAATAGTTTCTTACTCTAACGAAATTTAGAATTTATCTCTCGCTAAATCGAATATTTTCTACTGGAAACAAAGATTTTTATATTTAATTCTTTCAGCGATTCTATAAAATCGTAAACATATATTAAAACGTCCGATGATTACATTATAAAAATATTAACAGCACCTATTTCAAAATAAGAGTGAACGAAACTAAGAAAACGAAGGCCGCCCTAAATCCTATGTTAAATAATACAGACACTTCGATTCAGTTAAACGTAAAGATCGCCAGTTAAATAAATATGATAAAAACGGTGAACCGACAGACCTAAGTCGTCTTGCCCGCTAGAACATATGAGATTCGCGATTATCCTATCGGGGAAACGATTTGACGCCATTATCCGCCATTGGTGCGTGCTGTTCGCGTTTCGTCAACTATAGCTCGCTCACGCTTGAATCGATCGCGGTGTGTGTTCCGTGAACCCTGTACCAAGAAGAAATTTACGGTGACGATCGTTAGGCGGTCCGATATTAGCATTCGTCTTCAGCAACGTGTACACCGACATCGCACGGTTAACTAATACAATAAATTTATTTATAATGATAATATAATAAGTAGGAATAAATTGTCGCACATTCGTCCGCGCTCGGATCAAATGCCGACAGAATCCTTAGGGAGACTGAGATCCTGCGCGTATTACTTTCCATTTGCACGCTGGGTGCATTGTTATCTGTAAATAGACGCAGACAATCGCAAAAATCTGCACACACTGATCACATTCTGAACATTTCAAACGGAGAAGCGGTCTTTAACGTTTTAGAAACGTTCATTCACTTACTGGTTAAAATGTAAATGGGAATAGGAACATTTGAAAATTTATAAAAGCTGTCCATTCTAACCTTGCATTTTAATGGCGTCGCTGAGCGACTCTTGGCGATTAATGCACAGTGAATTTTATCAATTTGTGACGAGAATGGGCGGATGTAATGGCAAACAATGACAACATGAGAAGAATTTGATAATGTCGTAATTAGACTGGATTTTATGCATTTATAACGAAACCGAGTTGGTCAAATACAATCTGTAGAAATATTAAAACAATTGAATGATTTTACATTGATTCTAGACTTACTCAAATTATTCAAAGAAGAAATCTTCATTTAACTACTGCATCTTGCAATTGTCTTGAAAAATTTGTATTTTGCACAAAGGCCCGCAATCAAATCGTAATATTTTCTGGAATTGATTAAAATTATTGAGAGATGAAAACAATTTTTAACTTCTGTTTCTTTCAATTACTACGGAAAAATTTTATTTTCCATACAAATTCGTCGTGATTAACTTTAATTGAAGCTTGTGCAGCTGGGTGAACTAAGGAGATCAGTGGATAAAGTACCGTAGAAAATATATTTATAAAATTTATGAAAAACTACTTAAATTCAGTTAAACATTGTAGAATTATCAAAACCATTCGCCTTTTGGGTATTACAATAATGTTTGCAATTTCTGCGAATTTTAACTCTTGGCTGCGCAATAGATTAGAGTATATAATTTAATGTATAGTAAATTCCAAACGTAATTTTCAGGTAATAATTATAAGAAATATCGGCGTCTTAAAGTACGTGCAGAATTTCAACGAGTAAGTTAATCGACGTTTATAAAATTGTGCAAAATTTCGGTGTCTCTGTTAAATATTTGAAACTGATCAGTGTCTTAGATCAGACAGAATTTCCTCAGGTTCAGCGTCGCGGTTCTGTGTACACGTAGCATGAATTTTTCGCGGATTGTCGAACGGAAATGGAGTGTCTTCGAGGCCTGGAGGGTCTGCGATGCTTTGCGGACTCGAAAGGAATCGGGAAAGAGCATCGCAAACCGTTTAATAATTCTCCGTGTACCCTACGTAGAATTCGTTCGCGGTTATCCATTACATGGAATGTAATCTGTATAGTGGTATGTATATATATATATATTTATATTCATTATTTATGTATATATTTATATTTATATTCATATTTATATTTATATATATATATAATATATCTATTCTTTTGCGCATTTGTAAAAAGCCTTGCCTGTCTAGAAACAACGTTGTACGGTGTGTCTGTTTTCTCGTATATATTGATTTGCGTGTGTACGTATAGACGCGTATGTGTGTCGTGTGTGTAGGTCTTTTCATTTAATTCACTTCGTTTTCTCTACTGGCATAAATCAACAAGTCCTTTAAAATACATTCCTCTATTCTGATAATCCACGATCGTTAAATCTCTCTACCGAAACACTCAAACATAACACCGATTTATCGCTTCGTATTTTTTTCCATTTTTAATATTTCCCGGTTCAGTACCGCCCCCCGCCATTCGGCCGCGTCTGCGTTCCCGCGGCGTCCACCATTTTTACTCGCTCTCCCGTTCTTTTTTTCCGTTTTTTTTTTCGTCTTTTTTAGTCAGTCTTGGCATCGTAAAACATTTATAGGTGCTTCGATATATCATTAACTTACAGAGTAACGACTAACGATTAAGACCGGATAAGTCTCCCCGTTCGAATCTTTCTTTCTTTCTTTCGTTTTGCGTTCGTTCCGCCCACCCACCCCCGCCATTGTCCTTGTTTTTTGTGCTGACTCTAAGATCCCGCTTTACCCCCTCCCCCTGTTACACGTATACGCGTTAAATTCATACATACATACATATATACTCATATGTATATTTAATCTCGTCGCCTTAAAAATATATTATTGTCCTTCGATGAGAACGTAGCATTTAACGCGATGCTCCATTATTATACGTCCCTCCTCTTCCGCCCCTCCTCCCCCGAGGACGAACGTGGCGCCTCGCGCCGCTTCCTCTACACTATACCTCCTCGAACGAAAATAAATATCCTTCCCCCATGGCACGAGTGATCGTTCACTTGGTGGGTATCCCGTTCGCACGACTTTGGCAGGAATCACGTGTCCACCGTAATCGTCCCCGAGTTCCGCCAACGTTCGCCATCTTGTTTCCTTTCCCCCGATCCTCCGAGTCCAGGGGCCTGGACTCGACGGTGCCGGAGGGTTCGTTTCGTTTCTCCCGTTCCATCCCCCATCCCCCATCCCCGGCCCGGTCAGAAACGAACATCCTCAAAGGATTTCCTTCGCGTTTATGGTTTTAGGCTGGTGCTAACTCGCCGAGGACAAAGACGCCGTCCAGTCGGCGAGCGTGGCCAGGGCCGACGTCACGTTGACGATCGTCGTTTCCGGGGTTCGTTATCATACGTCGTTGTCGTGACAGTGCTCGATCTTCCGCCTGGCAAGCTGAAGACGTCGTTTGTCCACCACGAAGTCCGACACGCAGCCCTTGATGCCACGGTGGCCGGGCTTGCCGCCCACGAACAGCTTGCCGTTCGTCGTCAACAAGGTCGCCTCCGTCGACATCTTCACCGGGGCGGAGTCGTCGATCTGGATCATCGTCGCACGACGTCTCCGGGATGCCCGGATGTGGTGGAACATACCGTCGTCCACTCGTTCCTGAAACGTAGATCGGATTCAGCGAGATTTCTATGTTGATCTCCCGTATTTCCCCCCCCTTTCCCTCATTTTTGGCACCTGTTAAGGACGATTATCCGCACAGAACAGGTCCACTGTAATTAGCAGCGCGCGCCACCCTTGCAGCGTTATTTATATTCAATTTCAGGATCCAAACAGTATCTGAGCGCTGAATATCCCAGTATCGAGAAATCGTCGACGTTTAAACAATAGTACAGGTAAAGTCTTGATCCAAGCCCAATCCTCGGGTCCGCGCTGTGACATAGATCGTGTAGGGCTACTATTTTCTAGTGACCGCGTCGACCGCAGAAAAGGACAGCAGTGTCAAATCAGTAAATACAGTTCAAATGCTATCGTGTTTAGTGTCATTTCAATCAGGAAAATGTCACGAATAAGTTGGCGAAAGTCCCATAAAAGAATAATAAAAAATTAAGAAGTTTTGTAATTGGATTAGTAGTGGTTCACACCGATACTCCTCGGGGTATACCCCCCCCAGTGGAGGGGATAGGAGACCTGACTAAGATCGCATGGCTCCGTTCGGCTTAGATCAAGACTTTACTGTACAACAATAAACCTAGACTCTTTTTCTAGATTTTTTCCCAAGTATTCTAAGAGCACAATATAAGAATACAAACCCTGCTTCTCAGAGATATATGCTCGGTCTTGCTCTTGTAGACGAGAACCACTTGTCCGCCGTGCAACGACAGCATAAGGTGTTCAACTTTTCCTCTTCCGATCCAGGCGATCAAACCATCCGGATGCGTCGTTCTCAATCGCATTTCGAACTTGTTCGATTGCTGTCCTCTGCGTCTAAAACGTGATTCGATATTAGTCGACGGTTCTCGCTTCGAGACGCTCGACACTGATCTACTGTGCCATGGGGACGTGAACATTGAGCATACAGGCAAGCATTACAAGAAAATGAAATGAAAAATTCTTCTCACTGTCAGCCCTTCAAATCTGTTTTGTTACAACATTCTAATGTTTCATACTTTCACTTTCAATCTCCTTCTGGGCCAAATTTTGAAGATAGGACGACCATAATTTTAGTTTTATGATTAACCATGTTCTATGCAATTTGAACAGGAATTAAGTAAGTCAGTTACTGACCATGTATCTGATCGTTGATCTATAATATCTAATTCAGATAAGACTATTTTTAGATTGAGTCTATTTCATCAGAACAATCAAGCGTTTAATATTTTCATTTTTACAACCTCCTAAAGGACGAATTTTTAATTTATATATATATATATTACAGAATTTAAATAAATTGAGATTACATTATGTGATCTCTAGACTGCGGATCTTTATACAAAATAAAATTTGTGTACATCAATTGCAATCTGTAGGAGCCAAGTAAAAATTTATTTTGCTCATTGATCATTTTTATATGTTAAAAATTGCATGTCGACATTGTTAAGCTCTCTCTGGAGAATAGCTAGGATTAAAATCAGCGGCAAAAGGATTATTACTACAATTTAAGCAGATCATAACTGTAGTATGAAATATAATTTTTTGGAGAATTCGATACTGATTTGATACGTGTTTCGATGAACTTGACAAAGATTTGAAACTGACTTCTGCAAAAATGATTTGGAAAGTTTCGAATGCTCCGATTGGAAGGGCATCTGTTTCGTTTTCTATTTGAAAACAGCTACGATGATGCACGTGACAATAGACAGGGACAAACAACGGGAAACCCGGCATTCCCCGTCAACGAGTACACCACAGCCATTCTTCCTAGAAACTTACTCCGTGTAATCGTAACTGTCGTACTCGTAGTCGACGTCCTCCTCCAAGTCGTAGTCGGAGTAGGAGTCCTCAAAGTACTCGCCGAGGGTAGTGTTAGTCGAGTTAGTACTAGTTGGTGTTACACAATCAGAAGGTTAGTGATACTTTCGTTCGTAAGGATCTAATTAGTTCTACCGTTTTGCTAAATGTTTATCGGACAGCCTAACTCGGTGCCCCTAATTCGGAATACCTCAAAAAGGTGTGCTGCGGTGGTCTAGGAATATATGATAGAAATCTCGGATATGAAAATATGCCTGCGTCGCTCTTTACCTTCTTCCGTTGCGGTGCTTAAACTGCAGGAAGTTGTCGCCCTTGAAGCGGACAGGCCTCTCGACCAACTCGGTGGATATGTCGTAACCCATGACTGGAAAAATCGAAATCATCACTAACGTTACACGAAAATCAACGATTACGCGTCATATTTTATTTAACACACTGGTTGTCAAATTCCAGAAGTTCCCACAAAATCAAATTGGTTAATCAATTAAACACTGGAAAGACACACTTTAGTAATCATTCCTGTAAGACATTTACATTTTTCAGTCCTAATTAAATTTCATTCTTTCCAAGTCTATTACAGTAAAAATTCATTTCTATATCTAGCCAAAAAATAATGCTAATATGGATGTCATTGTGGTCACTATTTCACCTTTCACATATAGGATAAACAACGGTAATGTTTAAGTAATATTTGAGAAGCCTGCCATATTTTAGAACTTCCTGTTGTAGAGCGAGGAAAGAAGTGTTACGAGTAGACGATAAACTTACAGAATTCACAGTGGAGGCCATTATAGCCGCTAGCACACTTGCACAGATAGCTGTTGAGAAGTGGTAAACACACTCCGCCATTCTGACAAGGATTCTCGTTACTCCGACACGGCAAGCCGTCGTAAACCTCTGTGTTGTGTTGAGTAACGTTCACTGCTAAGTTTTGGTACGTCTTTCCGTTCACCATCAACCTTTGCACCGCGCCGTCCAATCCTGTCCAGGCACCTGCCAGCCGATGAACCTCTCGCCAGTGTCTGTAATAAGTATACAAAGTCTATATTTACGTTAACGTTTAAATATCGATGACAGAACGATAGAACTTTATTCCTATTTTATAATACTTTTTATAAAATTTTCGTCACCAGTCTGACTTGACTTTACACTGCGAGGGGACAAGGTACAAACACGAGAGACAACTGTCTATTAGGCAAATAATATTCTACGGAGGTGGGCACGTCTAAAATCAAACAGGTATAGTATAAATACCCTACAGAATATGCTGGATCATTGCAAAAGATCATTTTATAAAAAAAAATAGCAGACAATTTTCACGAAAGAGAAATTCATCGGAACATTCAAAATGTTTCTTCCATTTCTGACCTTGTATGACCTTGGAGGTCATTGTGTCGTTTACGAACGGATTTGTCTTGTGACACACACGTTTATATGATATAAAAATATACATATACAGTATTCCATTTATAAAATTAGAGGTCACCTTTATTTTTAAAAAGCAGTGCAAACAAAATTATGTAAGTACGTCATTACGATGCTTGCTAGAAACGATATTAGTTGCCCTCTTTTATTTATTTATTTTTTGTAATATTTATTTGCAAGAAAAACGCTGGCTGACAATAGTGTCCACATCGGTCTTTCATGTTTGGCAAGATCACGGCCCAGTGAAAGGATCACTAGTTAAACCAATTTAATTTCAAAATATATCCCCCCGTGCTTTATTATCGAATCGGACGCGAACTTTTGCAGTGATCTAACAATTTCCGTGTGGACCATGGCGCAGAGGGTCGAGTAATGTCCCTGGTGGCCGGTCAAAGCCGTAATCTGTTCGAGTGGCCGAGGTTCCAAGAGCGTGTGATTCATTTTCGAACGTACTTGACGCCGCCGACGTAAAGCGGCATTTCCAAATTCAGCTCCGTCAAAGGACTGCCTGACAGTCCTCTGGCGACCGTGCCGTCGTCCAATTGGAGAACACCCTCTCTGCCGAGTCGGCTGATTCGAACGCAATGCCAGGTGTCGAGGGTAACAGTGTCCGGCGAGGTGATATTGGCGATGCCGCTCCCAAGATTGAATCTGAACTCCAATTTCCCGTGGATCAGGTTCAGGCTAATGAAATCACCCCGGCCGTTGTTCAGTTGGCCATTGTAAAGCAGCAAACCGTCCGGGGCGTGCGTGAGGAACCACAGCTCGATGGAGAACGCTTTCGCCACACCGTCCAGGCACGGCAGCTCCAGGAAACCGTCTCCAGACATTTCGGGTATTAACAATTCCGTCAGCTCCGCGTCCACTGTAATCAATTCGATAATTAGATACTAGTCTGTACATAAGGAACCGGCCATTTTTTTCTCAGAATCCACTGCGACCATCTACTTCAAATTTTTAGAGCATCTAGTGCCATACTTGGCTGTGCGTTACTTTATCTAACGACGCCAATGCCATGGTAGGCTGAACTAAAATACAGTCTTTGGCCAAAATACGTGTTACCTTCAGTAGTAAAACCATATGAAATTTCAGTCCGATCGGTCGAATGGTTACTGAGAGAAAGGAACACGAAGTCCCTACAGGAAGAAAAAGTGCCCACTTTTCTTAAGAGGCCTAGCAGAGATTGAAGGAGTTGTGGAATTGTTTAATAATACAATAATGTCTGACATATTCGTTAATGAAATAGCGAGGATTTTCTACTCACGAATCTCGCAGTGTTCCCCAGTTCGCCCAGGTGTGCACTTGCAGACGTATCCGCCCTGAGGAAGAATGTCGCAGGTGGCGCCATGTTGGCAAGGTTCGCCGATGCAAGGATCCAGTGATTCCTCGCAATTTCGGCCAGTGAATTGCGGTGGACATATGCATCTGTAATCCGAAGGGTCGTACTTCTCCACCGCGTAATTCCCGTGCTCGAAATTAGCCTCGTAATCGATCCCGTAGTCGTAGTCGCACTTGGCCGTCATGCAACGCTTGTTCGCATTCTTCTTCGACCTTCGCTCGCCGATCGTGGTGCAGTGCGATCCTTTGCAGCGGACTATGTTCACGCTGTTTCTGTTCTTGCCGTTCTTCCCACGTTTCTCGATCCTTCTGCACTCACGGCCATCGCAGAGGTCCTCCTCGAAAATCGGCTGACAGGTTGCGCCGTTTTGGCAGGGCAGATTCGCGCATGCGTTTTCGCCGCACTCTTTCACGCGATAGGTCTCGAGGATGTCCTTGTCGTGGCCCACGTGCAGATCCACGTAGATCCTGTTGATCTTCAGCTTCTGGATGCAACCGAGGAAACCGTGGTTCGTGCCGATGTTCTCGTACACTCTGAAAAGATTCGGAGATTTATAAGATTAAAATTAGTCCGGTTGAGTTTAAAAGCTGTACTTCTATCTAGCTTTTTGAGGAATATTCTGGTAAAGTAGTATAAAAAATTCTCGTCTGAAAGATGGGCAAAATTTTCCGAGACAGTTGAAGAAAACTCTTCTTTTAATGATCTTAATAAATCGGAGAGAGTGCATTAATATTCCGAAATTTTTCTAATGTCTTTGCAGTTTGGTATTTTACGTCATTCGCGTATTACAGTATATTGTACGTGCTCTTTTGTCCACGAGATGGTTAATTTTAATATAATTTTTTACACGAATTTAATCGGAATAAAAGTTATTTTCAAAATGAATGTGAACACGCTTCGTGTAAAAGTTTGAAAAAGTACCCATTTTAATATGGTCTATAGTACATATGAGCTTCGTTCGAATAAAAATTTTATACGAAATTCATCCTCACATAATTTATCATGAAAATTTATTTTAATATGATTTAATGAGTATGAAAGTTTCTATCGAGAAACATCCTGGAAAACAGAGGCTAATATTCATTTTGTAATTTTATCTCCCATTTCTCGAGCTATACAAAATTTTCGCGAGTTCATGCAGTGTACGTTTAATGTGATTTAACGAATCTGAAAGTTTTTATTAAAACGCCCAATGAGTAGCAGGTGGTAGTGTCCACTTTGTGTGTTAATTTTTCATTCTTCGAGCTGTACAAGATTTCGTGGAGGATCTTCGCGATGGTCCGTGCTCGTTCGAATTTGTTTACGCGGAGTTGCGTTTGTTGTCAGCCGCTGAGCCAGTATCCCGATGTTTGTGGACAGCTTGCGCAAAAGATACTTACTTGGAGTAGTTTGTGGGCATGTTCCCGATGTACGTGTTCTGGTTCAAGTCCAGCGACTTCAGCACTCCCTGGCTCTGGCCGGCAACATCCTCGCCGTCATTGAAAATCAGGACACCGTCCTTGTGGTACCTCTTAGCTGCCACACGGTGGAACGTTTTCATAGTGACCCTCTCGGGAGAAGTTAGAATCACCGGACCGTTTCCCAAATTGTATCGAAACTGCACGTGCCTGCAAGAGAAGTTACGCGGGGGATATTTACTACAGGAGCCATGAAGCTTTCGGGGCGATCGGGCACATGCTACACGATCACCCTACGGTATGTACCGCTTTGATGTCGCCGTCAAACGAAATTATACCGAAACTGTTGATACATGGCGCGCCATCACAATAATTACTTCCTCGACGCAGCTTCTTATTACTCGCAAAACTCATTTGCACAAACGTTATTCCGAGTCTTAGTTCACTTTAGAAATCCAACAGCATTTAATGATCATCAGCGAGTTGTTTAATAATTGAATTACTTAAGAGCCGAGGGTGCTAGATTGGACCTTCCTCTTTCGAACGAGCTCTTTCTCAGCGAAAAATATTCTCATGTAAGGACGAAAAGTTGGGGCACGTATAACCATTTTTCGCCTATTTCTGTCGGTAACGTGGTCACTCTACCTTATCACTAAATACACCTATTCTACATTACTTTATAAAACTAACGAAAATGTATATATACAAAATTTTAGCCATTTCTTTTACAATATACCCCCAAAGAAATAAATTTGTTGAATAATTCGTGCATCTCTACAATTTCGATAATTGTCAACTAAGAATACTAGAAAACCCGTCATTTTGGCGGGTCCTGTAAACCTAGTGTTAATTATATGTTTCAATGCTACAGTGAACCACGATATACAGCGAGCATGTCATCTTTAGAAATTGGTGACATTTGTGACCAGCACAAAATTTGTGTGTTGAAATATATTTTTTGAAGATGACAAATGGGATTGCCTTGTCAGAGAAGTCGAGAGAAACTATGAGATAGTTCATAAATCCGCGGTCTAAGTGTTTGGGATGAACGTGTAGAGGCGGGCGCGACGGTTTTGCGTCTTCCGGGGTCAGTACGGTTGCTGACGAGTACGTACCCGTCGACGATGGCCAACGACACGAAATCCCCGGTGCCGTCGCTCTTCTGCTGGTTGTAAAGTATAATCCCGTTGTCGGCGTACGTCTTGAACTCCACCTCGACGCTGAACTTGTGGTAAGCTTTCAGCCGGCTCATCCTTACGTAGCTCTTGCCGTCGAACGACGGAATCTCGTAATCCCTTTTGTTGATCTCCTCGTCGCATAATAGCCCGGTGTAATTCGGCCGGCAGATACAGACGAACGTTGCGCTCGGCAGATCGATGCAGGTCGATGTCGCGTGACACGGATACGACAGGCAGGCACGAAATTCTTCGGTCGGTGTGACCGGCGCGTAATTAGCTGGAAACAGGTTAATTAGATTCGCCTACTCGCGTTTACTCCTCGGACGGGTCGCTGGGTACAACCGAATGTTCCGGCTGTTTCCAGGAAGCAATTTCTTAATCTTAATCTGCGCAAGACCGTCCGTGTAACAACTCTGACAGCGATAAAGAATGGAACCACGATCCTTCCTTTCTTTTTTTTTTTCCTTTTTCTCTTTCACTGTGGTTTATAGCGTCGGCGGGACCGATACACCGGGAATTAGATAGTCGCCGGCGTTCGTAACTGTTAGCGCGAAACGAAGATATTATTTATTGTTCTGGTCTATCTTTATGGCCGTTCTAACGGCTTGATTTGCGAGCTAACGATTTTCTGGCGCCGCTTTCGCGAAAAGACTGGGTGTTCCGCGACAAGCAATAAAGAATGCTCATTTAAATAGTCGATGCTTCGCTCGATTCCAAATAAAGCTCCAGCGACTGTTGACCCTTCGACACCGGCGGACGGGTCTAGTTTGACCCGGAGTATCCGAACTGTTACATTAAATACTAACAGATCGAGATGTGTACCGTATGTCGTGCCAGCGACATATATCGTCCAGGAGATACTATTACTCTTTGATCCACGTGAACGTCGTGCCCGACCTGTATTATGTTTACTCTCCTCGGCGTTCGAGGCCTCACGGTATACCTCACCGTAGTGGGGATAGTTCTGCGACTTTTATCACACAGGTATTTGCGACAAATATCGAGAGAAGACTGTAATATGTTATCGAATGAGCCTACGAACGAATATCTTAACTTTTACCATTGAATTTTAATTTAAAAACACTACGAACTTTCGTTCCAGCCCATATATGAATAATTGTAGCCCAGCCAATATGAATAATTGTAGCACGATCTTATTTTTAGCTTGTCATTCACCGGTATTAGTGTCTCGCAAATACTCACCGAAGCATTCCTGTCTGTCGCTGGTTTCCGCGTACCCCTCGGAACAGATGCATCCGCCATTGGAGCACTCGCTGTTCAAAATGGTGCAGTCCTTATCGTCGGTGCAGAGATCGCCGAGCAAAGCGGTGACCACGCGGATCGTCGCCGGAGTTGGTCTATAAGCGGCTGCCGCGCCTGCAAAACCGTTTCTCGTTAACGATAAACCGTTGTCGACGAGCCGTTCTACTCTTTTGACAAGGAAAGCGCGTTGCGCGTCCGGAACAATATCGATCCGATATCGTCCGACGTCGAACTGATCCAGAATTAACCGCAAAGCGGATTTAGAGCGCTCGATTCAGAGCGACACACACACACACAAACATGCGCGCACGACACACGTGTGCCAACGCATACCTAGATCGTTATCAGGATATTCGTCGTTATTTCGAACTATTAATTACGTTACACGGAGAACATTATCGCAAACGAATTACGAACCGCCGGCTGTTATGAAAGGTAACGCTCTCAATCAAACGTGTTCTACGTTAATTTCGCGGGCTGCCAGCGTCACAGATTATCACGACACAGATCACGACTCGATTGATCGTCTTTTTCCTTGAGACCGTTATAGCAACATGGTTTATGCTTCTTTCGATCTCTTTGGGAACGTTGCAAAAGTTCTTCGGACGGAAGCGAACGGAAAAGAAATTACTAGAGAATTGTTACCGTTATTAAAAAATGTTAATTAAGTTCTAATTAACATTAACCGTACCGGGCACAAAATATGTCGGATATACGTTGTTTTATAAACATTACAAGACTGAGCTTGTTTAGATTTTTCACAATTTTTATAATATGTGTTCGAGTAAAGAAATTCATTGGATAGTTTTAATGGAAGCAGCTTTATAGTTTCGGTAATTAAAACATAGTCATTTGACCGGTCGTGGTACGGTTATTGTTAACTAAAAACTAGAATCGCCTCTGCTTTTAGTAACGATTTGTTCTTGAATAGATTGAAAGACCTCGTTGCGTACACGTATTATACACAGACTGTAATGAATTGTTTAGTATGCATGAATATATAGAAATTTTATGTACAAAAAGAGAAGCAATATGTAGAATAGAATGTATTAAATTTTAGTCAAATTTATGAAATTTTAACATTGTGTATATATACAATTGTAACATGAAAGCTGATATTTCGATTGTTGAAATTTTCAGTATGCATGTAATTTACTCGAGTGAATAAAACATATGTTTTAAATTTTCAATACAGGCTCAGACAAAAAAGTTGGAAAAATCAATTTTTACTATCTCTTTCGCGACTAATTCAAATTTTTTTTTTCAAAAATTGTTTTCGCCACGTCTAATAAACTAATCCTTCTAACGTCTCAATAACACTCAAATCATTTGATCAAATTTTATAAAAGTTATGTTGTTTCAAATAGTGCGGATTTAGTTTTGCTCTTCAGTGTAGATCGAGAGTATATCGTTCAGCAAAATGGCCGACTATTGTGTCGATGTGAAACGGTCGAGAAGGGTGTAAGAAATCGATTAATGCAACGGAGGTAAAAGTTTCTTTTCTTTCGAAAATGACGTTCATTAATCCGCCTGTCAATCGTAACGTTACGGGACGAGCCGGTAGCAAAAGACTTTCTTCCTAGGTAAACATCAATATTGAAGCACTCCGCCTATTAAATCCACCGTGAAAACGGGCCGGGTAATTGAAAACAGGGAGTTTTACCGTGTTTCAAATTGTCTCTGTCGATCGCGATGGTTTCTTGATGGTCCCGGTGAGTGTAAACATAGCGTGGATCCGGTTCCGGCACCAACAGATGCCTGGTAGATTTTGATAACGGCGAAATGGCGGCCGCCGGCTGGGTGTACTGCACCGTCGTGTACTTCTTAACCGGGTAGTCCGTGTTCACCATTGGATTGTCTGAAAATTTCACGGAATTCCGACATTCTGCAGTCATTCGGTGGAAAATTCGCGCGGGTACCCCGCCATTGTTATTCCAACGAATTTTAAAATCATTCAGGCGATTCATTATTACAGCGGTGCCGACGAGCAACGAATAACTGTTCTAATTCTTCGTTCTACCTCTAAGTGTTCATAAATGTACAGGGTGTTCCGTTTATCTTGTCCCCTTCAACATATTTGTCGCTTTTGTGCAAATCGTTTATCTAATTTCTACAGAGATGTTTTAAATCCTAATTGGTGTAATTGTAATATCGTGTTGATTCAAGAACAATTGCGGTTTTTGTTTTTGAATTTTAAAGTTGGGTACAGTGATTTCTCTATATATGTCGCCAGGGCCTGGATGATAAACGTCGCGGAATTATCCCCACTATCGCGGGGTAGACCCCGTGAGGGGCCGCGAAGCTCGAGAGTTGACATATATGGAAGCTCATGTTGTTGACATATATCGAGAATTCACTATACTTTATTTGTCAATTTGAACTGAACGTCGAATGACTGTTGTAGGACCAGCTTGTTGTTCTTTTGTGACGACTCGGGATGTTTCTCGGGGACATGCTTCGATAATAGCACAGTGAGAGTAAAATTAAGTAAAATAGTAAATAAAAGTAAAATAAAATTTCACCTTTGTCAATAATAAAATCGCTATTATTGCTAAAATCAGAGAATTCACAATTCTATAAATTAACTTCTCTCTTTTGAATTCATCGCTGAGGTATACAAAATAGCGACTTATATTTTATATTTGACACAGAAATGACACGGGGACGAAAAATCAATGTTTGTGGGACTGGAAAAAATGATGGCCACTAACGTAAATGGCAAGTGATATTGTGATTACCGCTTGACTGGCTCCAAGGGGGATCCCCCAGTGGTGGAGATAAAATTATGACAGTTACGGTAGAGACCTTTGCGACACTTACGGAGATAGTATGTGCGAGTGAAAAAGAGATAGTCAAATGTTGAGAAATGACCTTTGTCTCAGCACAGCGCTCTCTACCAGCCTAAGTTTCGTTAAAATAGTGCTAATATTTTCAACACATGTACAACTATAAAATCCATACCTTCTCAGAAATCGCAAAGAAAAATAACCTCCAAGGGAACGAACATAAATCACAATTTTTCTTGGTTTAATATCTTTTATCCTCAAAAATAACGAAGAGAACGAAGTGGACGAGATAATAAACAATAATTGTAGTAATGAATTATCAGGTCCTGGTGCAGTTACGGTGAAATTAATAAACGAATCAACGTAGAATTCGAGTTATCGTGGCGATACAATTGTCCCGATTTTGTTCAGTTTTATATAATTTATTATTCAAATCCTGGCGATAACGATCGTAGTCTGCGAATAGAGTTAATAAAATTCCGTCTCGCAGGGCCGAACGTATCGAAATTAAATTCCACGGTGGACAAGGGAGGGGGGTGTGGGCGAACTTTCGCGGAAACATCGTTCACGGGAAATAAATAGAAACTGTCCGTTGATTATGTCGGTAAACGTGTAATAAAGTACTGTTAATTATAAACTGTCACGGGGAACGGCACGGTGGAAAAAAGCAGAGCAAAAGTTGTCGACGACTGAACCTAATAATTCAACGCTTCAGACTTTTAATTATCAAATTCCCGGGGTCTCTTGAGGCGACGCGAAGGCCGGGACAACGGGAAAATCAGGGCTCGATACAACGTCGAATACAGCCGAGGCAGGAAGGCGGAGGTGCGTCGCAATTTCTCTAAATAATGAGAATCGAAAAGCTAATTCTATCGGAGGCAGTTACGCGGCCCCGGTAACAGGAGTTCGAGACGGCTTGATGGGATTTTAATTACTTTCCAATTGCAGCGTTGCTTCCTATTATTTCACATCGACAACTTCCGCTGCCCGCTACTTTTTCCTTTGTTTTGCCACTCCCCCTTCACCCTCGGCCCCCCGCGCGTCCACCAACCATCTTTCCTCCCTTTCTATACCACTTTCCCGTTTGTAGAGCGTCGTGTTTGCGTATTACTATCGATATAATCGACTCGTTTATCGACTGCGGGGACAATCGGCCAACGAAACTTTTCTCTCGCTTTCCTGTCCCCCGTCGAAAAATATTGGGTTTGCGCACGCGGAATTGCCCATCCTGCCGCGTTTCTTTCGCCGACGACATATTGGATTCCATCATCAGACTTTTGCGAAATCAGTTTCCCTTACGGCGACGTTCCGCGAACTTTTCAATTCGAAATAACACGCGGTTTAGAAAACAAAAAGCTGTTACGCTTTTAAATCTTGCACTCGTTTCCTAAATTGTTAATTAAAGTATACCACGTTTCGTAGGGGGTTAAATTATTTTTAACAACCATATGTTAGGGGATGCGTTGAATTTTCTTTTTAACGTTATCTTACTCCTTTTTATTTTTATTACTTTTATTTTATTTTATTTTTATTTTCCTAGAACTGTCCCTGGTAATAAGCATGACTATCGGTGTATTTGGACATTTTTCATTTTCTGTTCCACAGTAATTTTCAGTAATTTTTAGTTGCACAGTATTTTCTTTAAGAAAGTCACGTCCATACTGTTTTAAATCGTCCCTGACAGCTTGATGAAAAGCTGCGGACTTATGGTATCACTCGCGTATTCAGTGAAAATATTTTATCGGTTCAGGTTGAATGACATTTTATGTAGTTGAAATATGGCAAAGGAAAAGAAATTAAATGGTAGATGACGAGAAATAATGTAGATACGATGAAATAACAGACGGTCGCCCCTTTTATTTTCGTTTCCCTTTTGGACCGTGGAAAATTAAACGATCAAATACTTCCGAGTGGTATTTTACATCTGTGTCTCTATATAAAAACGTTATTTTTATATATACTCCCATTCTGATATATTATGATTGAAATTTTAACATTGCAAGAACTGATTGCGAAGCAACGAACGTTTATGCATATTCATACATTCGTAAATCTATTTTATAAGAAATCGAATAACAAAATTTTAGTATTTATTTAAAAGATCATTCGTGGAAGTGAAAGAGGAACTTTATTAAGCGTTGTTCAAGTTTTGATTTCAAATGTGTTTCTGTTGTGATGTTTTATGTATATTTTTAGCAAAGTATCGATTATTTTATTAAATGTTTTGCTGAATTTTATTTAATAATATCTTGCAATCGTTTTATAACGATCTAATTGTAGATATAATTATCTCCCCATGAAGTATTTTAGGTCAGGAATAATTGAGATCCGTGAAATTATGTCCTGGTATTCTAAACATTACATATACCACAAGGAAAAATAAATAACATTCAACAACAATAAGTAACATTCTAGTAATAAGAAGCTCATTGCAGAAATTTGTTTGATAAAAAAAAGCGGAAACATTTACTCAGAATACATGGAAAATTAATCGCTAATTAACTATTCAGAAACCTGCAGAAGAAACAGTTTGCAAATACATTATCCTACTTTCGACTTAACCTTCTGCCCAGAACTAACTTAATTAATCATAAACCCATTGCACCAAAGTGCAAAATCCACTAATAGATTTAGGCAACCGATCCTCTAAATCAATTTTCCTACTTCGTACGTGAATTTTTATTTTTTATTCATTAAGTTTCCAAATAATCCCCAGTTCCAAAGAACATTATTGTAAACTATTGATTTGGTAAAAAATAAAGCATCACTTAGTTCTTCGCATTCTCTACAATATATATTGTTCGTAGATATTTAGAAAAATTAGCTGTGGTAATTACAAAGCCCAATAATAATCAAATCGGAGTTTATTTCTTCTTCTAATAATTCAAGTTGCAAACAATGTGCGGAGATCCTCAAATTTTTCAAATCTTTCCACTGTCTCGAATTTCACCCACCGATTTTTGTCATAAAAATTTCCGTCATAATTACAATGCGTAAAATCCACGGTCCAGTAACAATAGGTAGATAAAATGAAGCGTCGCGATTCAAACAATTCGACGACCCAAAAGTTACTAACAAACTCCCATTTCAATCTTCCCCTGGAATATCAATGAAAAGCGGTTGAAAAATGGGAATTGAAAAATGACTCGAACGTCGGAACGAAAGTCGCTGGGACGGCGCTGGGCTCTTGTTCCTCGAAACAAATACCTTTCCAAGACAATGCTTTCGGGAAAGGAAGTTTCTTGGCAACCTAATAATCCACTTTTTCCTCGTTTAAACTGTCCGATTCGAAACGACAGTTTCACGTGCGCAAACCCAATATTTTCTGTCCTGGGAAACCGACGGAGACTGAATAGGGCGGAAGGATCCATAGGAAGGACGCAGAGAGATCGAGCGACGGGGAATGGATTTAGTCAATTTAAGTGTTCGCCGATTGGCGGAGTGGAGGAGAGCCTGATGGGAAATACGAGTTGGCATTTACGAACCCGGAGAATTTCTTCGTTGGACCCGGCCGGCTCCGACGATTGGCCTTTTCATCGAAGGTTTTATCGACGTTAACGTTACCGGTTCGGCTCTGTTCCATTATTTCATCCCCATTCCTGTTTATTTTACAAAGAATGCCGGAACTGAAGAGCGCGGGCGCCAGGATTATCCTCCCCCTCCCCCTCCCCCTTGTTTGTCCGTCGAATGCGAGGAATTGCAACGATGTTGCCAGTTCAAACGCAAACGACGATGTAGCCGTTGTTTACCGTCCCTTTGTATCCTTTTTTGTTCACCCCTCTCCTCGGTTTTAATCGACGGTCGAGGACACTTCCGGCGGGACGTCGATTGTTTGCGCGCAATCGGAAGCATAGATTATTGATCAGTCTGGTCTTTCATGCTTTCTTTCCCGCGTAGAAGCTTCCGTGCGCTCCATTTTACCGCGCGTTGCAGCGCGTGCTCCGAAATGGTGGAATATTGCGATAGGATAGCAGTTTTCTGTTAGGCGTACCAATGCCGTGCAAGTTTTGAAAATTGGAGAACTTGTTTCTAATCCAAATTTCTAAGAACTAATTCCGTTTAATTGCAGTATTCCTGTTTGCTCGAATATTTATTTCATTTATTTCGAGTATTTTTCAGCGAGCTACGCACGTAGGGAAGAGTTCTAAATTTCAAGAATTTCTTGAACAGTGTCCGGGGGACAAATAAATATTATAGAATGCATTGTTGTGGAAACATTGAATTAACAGCTGGCATAGCATCGATAGCAACTATACTAGATTTTATCAGGTGAATTACGAACTTTTGTCGAACTTATCTCGCATTAAGTGTTTATACGTTCTTCATAGAATAAAAAGGTGAGCATAAAATTATCAATTCATATAATTGGTTCCTGTAAGTGTGAATTTACTATGACAGGGTGAAATATCGAATAACATTCTTAACACCGAAACCACGGGACTAAATTTTGAATATAATTGATTTGAATAAATTGATTTCTCCTGGTTGTAACAAATATCGCTAAAAATGTCAATGAACATATTCTTTTTATTTTGACCTGGTAACGTAACCTGATCACCAGACTGAGGATCTGTATGTATTTATGGCTTACGAAAATTTTCAAAAGATGCTGTAAAATAAAATTCGATAGAATTCAGTACGATTTTTATTTGTTTCGGATCTACAGAGGCTATTCCCACGAAAAATAGGATTTTAATTATTTCCATTTTCTGAAAATTTGTCTGCAAACATTGGAAATTGCATAAACAATCTACTGATCACGTTTAGCGTTACGTAGGTATACTGTCAATGCCACTATCCTCAGAGGAACAGCAAAATGCGCGAAAAATGCTTCCGAATCATTGACTCTGGACCCCTCAGAGTCATGCTCCCTAATACCGAAAAGTTCCAGGCAGCCATGCCTTTAAACCGTCGCGCATCATTCAAATCCCCGCCATTATATTTTCACAGTCCATTAACCGCCGCGCCCGTAAGCAAAATACCGATCCGTCGATCGCGTCTCGTAAATCCTCTTCTTGCAACGAAATTCCCTGGAAGGAAAAAAAAGGTCTCGAAGAAACCGCACGCAGCATTGTTAGCTGGGAGCTGTCGTTGGCCATATTGCTCCGCGTTGACCAGCGTTTTCATTTGGTCGCGAAAGAAAACGTTGCGAAAAACCGGTCGAAAGACGGAATCTCCTGTGTGGCGCTTATTTCGCGAAGAAAGGGTGGTCCTCGAGGGTGGACGGGAACGCGAGGGGGTTGGCTCGCGAGCTCGAAGTAATCTGATTTATGTTTGACTCCGTGGGATGAGTCCCGACGAGTAGGAGGAAGAAAAGGAAAAAAGAAGAAGAAGAAGAAGAAGAACTTTTTAAGAGATTGACTTCCAGAGAACTAGACGAGTGGGGGGGGGGTCCGGAGCATGTCGAAGGGGCCGAGCAATCGAAAATAAGGGGTGAAAGGTTACGGAACGGGCCGGGGACTTTAATAGATTCCAACGTTTCGTTTCGCGAACTTTGTCGACGGCGGCGACGGCGTCTGCGGACCGAGGATGCGCCCGGAAATGTCTTCTCTTTTCTTTCCTCGGCCGAGTTTCCTTTCCCGCGCGAGCGAGCGCTCCAAACAGATGCGAGTCTGCAACGTCGACGCAGCAAACGTTTCGTCCCGACGCGGCGCGGCGACGACGTAGAAAAAAAATGGCAAATAAAATTTTAGCAATGCCCGAGTGGGGATAGATCGATTTGGTAAACACTGATTTCAGTCGAACGATTGCTTGGGACGAATATTGCACCGTTTGAGGGCTTGCTTCTTCTTTTGGTTCTTGGGATTTTTGTATTAATAACTGTTCGCGTGGGAGTACAGTATTTTTTAGTGCGTGCTGCTCCAACAGAAAAAGAAACGGTCGTTTCCGAAAATAATTTTTTAGTATCATATTTTTCATATTCTTCACTTTCGGAAAACACACGTTTCTCAATTGCAGTGGAGTTTTAATTGAACCTATCTTGAAACGGTCCTATTCCATACGGGTATTATATTGGGTTGTCCGGAAAGTTCGTGCCGATTTTTAAGAGAAACTCAAACGCAGTACGTTTAAATTTCGACACAAATTTATTGAATTATTGTAAGTGCCATTTTGTTCCATAATCTTTCTCCATCTTTCGCGCAACTTACGTTTTTCGGCGAAAAACTTTTAAATATGATTTTTTATGTCGACCAAAGAGTTAAAGTTTTTGTCATTATGGGAATTTTGTATTGACCTAAAGAGATGAAAATCTGAGGGTGTAACGTATGGTTAATAGGGTGAATGGGGTTGTCACATCCCAACGAAGCTCCAACAACTTTTGGAAGAAAAAAGCATCAAATGAATATAATTCACTCTTTTCCTTCCACATTTAAGAGCGTATAAAACTAACAAAAATGAATGTGTCCTAATCAAACTTTTTTCTAAAAATGCTTGAAAGATCACCTTTTTAGACTATGTACACATACCATTTGTTTTCAATCATTCTGACATATTCAGACCTATCCTAATGCCACCTACAGAAAAACGGCACGAACTTTCCGGACAAACCAATAGAAATCGAAAATGACTAAATGTGACGTTCATCCTGATTTTTAAATAAATTTCTGTTGAAAAATTGTAATATCAGTTTTCAAGCTTATTTCATTAGGAAGAAATACGTACCTCTTGCAACAAAGTTTCCTTGCTCGTTCGGTTCGAATACGTTCCCGGACAAGAAGATAGCGCATGTTTTTATTCTTAACACTTTAACTGCCACATATTATTCCCAGAGATTCTCACAAAATCCGAGTAATTTAATTAATGAATGCGAAACTAGAAATTTTAAATGTACTATAGGGGATGCTGTTTTGACCCTTTTGAATTCGAAAGATCTTAATAAAATTCGGTTTATCTGGATATGTCACAATAAAAATGAATGTCTAAATCTAGTCAAAAATCACTGTCAGTCATATGCGACTAACATGACAGTTAACGTGTTAAAATCTGTTTTGAAATATTTCTTCTTTTTACGTACCACTTCTTTTCGAAGTATCTGCTATTATTTCAGGGAATTTTAGCAATATTTCTGCAGATGGAAAGAATTACATACATTTTTGTTAGACGTAACAATGCATATTACAACTATGCATATGTGACACAGTATAGGTGATAACAAGTCACACGTACGCTCATCATACCACAGTCGTCGAATAAACGTATGTATAAATCTAGAAATAATCCTTTCTCAACGCGCAAGTAAAAAAGTTTTCCGCAAAGATTAACCAGTAATTTCCGTGAGAAACGAAGGTCATATTCGCATTCAGCACATCGAAACCGGTAGAATGACGTGTCACAGGTCCGAAAAACTATGGGTGGCAATTCGAAAGTTTGTACTGTACACGCCCACTGTGTATTACAAGCTGCGAATAAATTCTAATTACAGGTTCCCCGGTGCACGATCGAAGCGCTGCCTCCGACTGGGACGCGTGTACGGTCCTCGCACAATGAGCTACCAATTTCTGCTCGAATTCCATTAGCAACTCCGGACTGCGATAAGCGAATATGGATTCCTATACGAACGGACGCAACGTCGGGAACTAGTTCGGGACTGCTAAGTGAAACGAGAGCACGAAACATTTGCCGAACGGCGAGGGAGCCGGTAACCAAAAACTTCTTGGCCAATAAGTTCTCGCGGGAACTCAGAAAAACTGATTGGGCCAAGCTATGCGACGGGAATTCTTCGGCTGGCGTCGTTCGACAGATTTATCGCGCGCCCCTCCCCTCCCCTCCCCTCCCCCTATACCCGTTCGTTCGAAGATCGTCGATGGAGCCTTGAAGGGTGGAACGGGGCTCGGGGGTGGATTTATAGGGGACAACGGTATCAAAAAGCAGTCGGTACAACGTTCGATCGAAAGTTCGTCTCGGTGCTCTAACTCTCCGGCGGACTAATTTATTTTGGCCGAGGGCCGCGCTTAACGGCCACGGGCCTGGGAGATATTCGGTTACCGTATTCTTAAGGCTCCGATGTTAAGTTCCAGTCGTGGCATATCTCACTGGGACCACTTAAGACGAGACTCCGGCTGGCAGTCGACGGTGATTTAGTTAAATCCACCTTTGGCGCTTAGTTTCGCGAGTTAACGTCACCAACTTTCCTCGGAATTTACCTACGAGTGAGATAGCGTGCTCCGGGGATGGAGGAAGTTCCATGGATCTTCGCAGGCTGCCTCTTTAAATTCCTATTGTTCGATTCGGTGATCTCGTTTGTACAAGGGAACGATCGTTCAACGTATCCGGGACGGAACAAACATGGGGAACTGAGGAAGCAAGTGTCTATTTGACTGCGGCGACATTCGAAACTGTGCATTGTTTCGTTCCCGCGAAGCTTCGAGTGTGTGCGACATTGTTGAAGCGACTTTTCAAAATTCTCCAAGTCTTCCAAATTCGTCGAGCCTTCGCTCGATACATGTCCCGAATATCTAACCGATAAAAGTCGCGGAAGTGTCCCCACTGCCGCGGGGTATGTCCCGTGAGGGGCCGCGCAGCTAGAGTGACCTTGGTCCCCGAGGACTGTAAACATGGAGGCCACTCGATCTTCGCTGTCCTTCTCTACGTTAGGCAGTGTATCAAAGAATAGTAGCTGATATATGTCCCTGGACATATAACGAGTAGACACTGTATAACGTGGCAGGCCGTGGATATATGTTTGAAATGGTTTTTTTTAATATTTCATGTATTTAATCTATGAATATAGATGAATGTGTCATATGTCAATGATTATAACATTTCAAAGTAATTGTTAGTATCTCTAGCTTGCTTCCTCCAGTAAATTCGTAACACGCTGTTCGGGAACGTAAAGCTATTGAGTATTGAATATTGAGTTACTCTCTGCATCTAGGGATTAAATTCTGACACTTCGACGTGAGCAAGCGACGTACCTACCCGACACTATTGACATGCTTAACCCAAATCTATATAGAATGCTTCGGCTCGTGCGAGACACGGGAACAATAAAATAGATTCGCATAAGTGTACACTGTCGGCCTACGGTTCGAATTACTTGTTCATTTTTGGATACTCGATGTTTAAATTTGAATACCAATCTTTTGCAAAATTCCCTTTTTTAATTCTGTAGATTAGCGAGGTTATTTGCAATTACTTAATTTTTATTTTCATCGTATTACATCTTTTTTACCTTTTCACCGGTTGTAGTCATTTCTGTAGCCCAACTCACAGTGAAACTGGACGATTGTAGTCAGACAACGAATCGTAATGCGAATTAAAAATTTTCAAGTCATTTTCTCAGTAGCTGGAATTAATTGGTGACTAATTTTCACCGAGGATTTTATCTGCTCACAAATGAGCTAAAAAATTATTAAATTTATCCTACAAAACTATTTTCGTGTACTTTGCAATTGCTTTATAAACACAACTTTCAAAAAATTGAGAAGTTCCGTATTAACAGCTTGTAATTAGATTATTATTATATACAGTGAATTCTCGATATATGTCAACGACACGGGTTTTGCCAGCGTCGTATATCGTCCAGGAGACAAAATGTTTACACGTGGCCCCTCACGGGGTATACTCTGTGGTAGTGGGGATAATTCCGCGACGTTTATCAACCAGGCGTTGGCGACATATACAGAGAAATCACTGTAGTCTTTTAAAATTTTAATTTCTAAATGAAAGCAGCCTTGTCTGACTTTAGTATAAAAGTTGCTGTAGTTACGAAACAATTTTTACTGCGACGCGTTACTGTGCGTGCTTCAGTTATTATCATATCTCCTATACATCTCTGAAGTGGTGACAAATATTCTGAATCATGTTATACTTAATTCCTGTGAACACTAACTGTCCCATGTGTGCACGTTTAGTAGTTTGTACCTACCAAGAACGTAACTTACCAAGCTACTCGAAGGGACCTCCACAAAATGCGATAAATATGTTGTCAATATGTTTGTTTAAGATGTGACATTTAGATCCAATCGAGTATTTTCTCATTACGAATCTAGCAACATCAAAAACTTTTGCAGTATAAAATTTTACTGTAAGAACCCTCACAAAGTAAAATCTAATTCCCTTTACGAACAGTTCCAGTGATTGAAAATTAAAGTGAAGCTGTATTAAATTTTATTATAGATTTTATTGACCCGTTGAAGTTGCAACCAGGGTAGACAACTACTCCGTGATTATAAAATTGAAAGTTCAATAATAATTCAAAGTTCAAAAAGTTAAAAATTCTCATGTTTTTAGACGTTATTACTTATTCATTAATCGAGACTTCCTCTCTGTCTTTAACTCAAGGAAGAAACAGTAGAAATGCAATAAATAAATAAACTTGAAAAATATTTTCAACGTGTATAGCAGCCTGAACGGTCGAAGAAACTTTATCGCTAGTACTCACTTTGCTTTCTTTCTTCTTGGTTGATCGGACATGTTTTTTGGCAATGAAATTTTACAGTTAATCACGACGACGACAACGAAGAAAGCAAGCAGAGTAGCGGGCAAGGGGGTTATAAACATATATCTATACATGTTAGTAAAAACTTGATAAGTTTATTATCACGTATTGGATACAAAGGAACAGGTTGTTAGTTTTGTTAGTCCTAGGTTCCATCAAGCTCCGCGAGATCCTTTCGACGTCTCCTATAATTCCGGTAAACGTTGCAGTATCGTACCATCGGCTTCTAAGTAACACGTGATCCTTTATGCACTTACTATCTACTATCCTAGAATTTATACTCTATTCGAAACCCTCGAAATCGTTAAGGACTCCCACAGTTCTCGAGATCAGCGTATATGTCGGCAATCGCCTAACGTTTAACATTGTTACGTGTCGTATTCGTTGCTCATCGTGTATAATGAAATTAGGTACGAAGGAGGCCAGCGTTCACGCAAAGAGGCGCTAAATAATCATCGAAAAATATTGTTCGGTCCCTCGGAAAGTTCTTACGCTTTTTTTTTTCGTTCTAATAAAATAATTTTACCGTATCATGTGTCACGAATGACCATCAAATTTTCTTGCGCCGATTAACGGTTCGTCACTAACGATATACTGAAACAGTGTACAATATTCGACGCTTGTTATTTGTTTATTTCATCCGCTGGAAACGTGTTTTGTTCATTAGTGTATAGCATATCAAGATCAGAATTTATCACTCCCAAATTGATTTCATATAAAGTGTATAAAACCCGTATATAAAATCAGTTGAAAAGCAATAAAGTCTGTTCGAGATGTTCGTATAAACCAGATTTTCATTCTGCATCGTATGGATTGATTTTAATCGTAAAGTTTATGATACAGGTCGATAAACTACAATGTCCATGTATTGTTCAATCTAACACAGGTACGAGTCCAGTAATTAAAAGCCTATATATTTCTTCAGCAATGTTCAGAGTGATTTTCTCGATTAACAAAATTATTGTTCAATTACAATTCCGGGACACCGATCCTCATTACTGGGATGCGCATTTCATACATTTATGACGCACATAAAATTCAAAGAAGTTAAGCGACAAAGAATTGATAAATATCGACGTATTATCAACAACTTATTAAAATTATTGAAGAAGGAAAGAAAGTTCTGTTCGGCTCCCGTGTGTCACCATCGATGCAGAAAATTTTATTTTGAACACAAATCTGCATCTGACCCCTGACGTATACACTCGGAGGTACACAATTTCCAAAACACGCGTTCCACATAAAATTCCCCTACGCAGGAAGTCTCTCCTTCCAAAAGAAAAAAAAAACGCAGAATTTTCCAGGACCTGTTCGACGCTTATCCGATACAAACAATATCTGCAGAAAATCGTAGCAACCTAACGAAATAAAACTGAGACGTGTCTGTACAAAGTCCGTGTCGACGTAACAGAAAATTATGATGGTAAAGGATCTCGAAACGTTCCCGTTTCTATCGATCGAGCAGCGATCGAGGTGACATCGACGAGCTGAAAAAATGGCGCGGTACACGCGCGCAGTATGCGTCTATCGTCGGGGTATCCGATTCCCGGTGTCCGGGACTCCAGGGTCCGGTTCCAAATTGTGAAAAGTGTTCATGTTGGTTGTAGCCGGGGGTAGGGGCTGGGGTTAGGATTAGTAACGCAGAATATAAGGCGGCCTGTACGGCGTGCGCTCTGTGAACCCACCTTTGCAGTGGCCGAAGGCCTGCGTGACCACGTCTGCCTGGTGGCGACAAGCGTAGAGCCTTAGTTCGCATTCGTTGTCGTATGTCTGTCCGTCGGTACCGCAAACTGGGACCATCGGTATGTCCAATGGACAGGACGACAGACATTCGCAGTGCGGGCCACCGATCTCCGAGCAGTGGGCGCCGGAATAACATTCCAGCTTGTCGCAGGACGTCGGTATCGGCGGTATCGTATCCGCTGCAAGCAGACACCACTATTAACGTCGGAATGCTCTCGCTTGATCGATTATCGTTACAACAATCAACCGGAAACCTGTTTTTCCCGGCTAGAATTGAATTTTTCAACTTTCGCATTTTCAACGGATTTTTCTATACTTTCGATAACCCCTCGAAGCTTCAAAATGTTTTATGTGTGCGGGGACATCGCTCTCGAGACAACATGCAGAAATTCAAAGTAACCTCAATTATTCTAACATGTACATAAAACATGAAACTTTTAAAGTTATACGAATTTCAAGAGAAGGGTGCGCGAAGCACTGAAGCTACATTTTTATAATTTTCAGTTATTGTTTCGTTTTTTTATCTTAGTTATATTAACCCTTTGCACTCGAAGTTATTTCAACTCCAAAACGAAACATTTCATCCGACCTAGAATATTTCCCTTCTATATATTTTATGTTCATGTTATACATACAAAAACGGTGCAATTTACTGGTAAAATACTGAACTGTTTAATGATTTATTAAATACAAACAAATTTAATAATGTAAAAAATATTTTCAATAATGATACAGCAATTTTTAGGGGCGCCTTACAGTCGCCATTCGAGTGCTAAGGGTTAATAATATTTTTGTTAAAAGTAAATTGATATAAAGGTGTTTTGAAGTTTGTCAAGACGAATCTAATGACGAAGTGCATTGTGACCTTGAGCTAACCTTGGACAGAGAAATGTTCAAAATGACCCCTAAAGAAAAATAGACTTGTTCGATGAATTAAATCGTCCTTTATAATTGTCTAATAGTTTTGAAAAGTTTCTACCAGCATTGTTGATTCTGTAAATTGTTATTTCTGTAAATATCAACGTGCCAACTTGTCGTTCTTTAGAGCAAGTTTAAAATTGTATTTAGTGGCTCGAAGATGTACGTGAATTGTCCCTAATAATTGTGTGACACTCTCTCGCGTAATACCTGCGTAACAACCAGTCGGGGTCAATATATTATTATGATCAGCGCAGATTGTGCACTTGTGGCCACGGATTTCCGGTTTGCAGACACAGTAACCTGTCATCTGTTCGCAGTCCTCTCTGATGGAGCCGAAAAGTGAGCAGCCGCACGCTGAAGCATAGTATAATAAGTTGAAATAGCTGTATTAAATTAAATTGTCATCAACCCTTTGCGGACGAGGATTGTCCGATACTGTTAAAAATATTCTTTTTATCGTTCTATCATTGGAGAAAAAAAATTTGTTATCTAAATGAATAAATTATTTGTTTGCAATTTCTCGTCCTCAAAGGGTCAATAGATCTAATCTATTAACTATCTATATATAGATCTCATCTATTTCGTTACCAAGTACGATTAACCCATTTGCATCACAAGGAAATATGAAAAGAAGGCCTTATCACCAAACTTTTTTTGTAAAAGAACTTCATATTTCAGTATTAGAAGAAAAAATAAATTGTGCGTATATATACGCTCCGGTGATAGTGACCAGGAAAATTGTGCGTATATATTCGCTAATGGTGCAAATGGGTTAATGAAAATATTTTAAATGTTAGCAGATTAGTTCTTAGAGCGTTGTTGTTCCCAGTGTTCTTACGTATGCATCCCTGATTGCCCTCGCTGATCTTGAGCAATCCCCAGTAGCCCGGCATGCATCTGTCGCATTTCTCGCCACCCACGCCTGGTTTGCACTCGCATTGCCCGGTCTCCGGATTGCAAGTGTCAGAGACACTGCCCAACCTGTTGCAGTTGCACAAACTTGGGCAACCTGCGCCGTTAGGTCCGCGTGCTGCAGTCTTGCCGTCCGGACAGCATCCGTGCCAGGAGTCCGAGCACTTAACCACTTGGGTTTCTTGAGCTGAGTCCACAATGTACATTTATTTCTCGTGATCCTTATCGGGCGCGAACATTTTCTTAAGTCCGCGTTACGTTAACTTAACACCTTACCGACCGGCTGTTTGTCTTTGAATTTCTTAATAAATTGTTCAAACGTTACAGCGATACGATTACCGTTACGATTTCCATAATAATTCAACAAATTTTTAGAAGTAATATAATGTAACAACTTACTGTGAAATTATTGCTTAAAAGAAAATTATTGAGTCTCTTTTACATATGATTCAATCATTGAAAAGCCGATTGATAGGTTTTTGGTAGGTGAAGTGTCAATACTATCACGATTGTGTATACGAATATGAAGAAAAATAAATGAATACTGTGCATGTCGTTATTTTCTTGTGTCAATATCTTTTTTATAGTTTACAAGAGGATACGTTGCATTTAATGGAATATATTGTTAACTTTTTGTCAAACGAAAACGTGTGGTATTGTTGTCTATGCTTGAGTAGATTTTATTTGCGTTTATCTCACGATTACTTGGATTTCCGTCAAATTGTCATAATTATGATACGAACGCAGAGCTTTCATGTATTTAAATTTAATATATAATACAAATGAGGCAGGGAGTCAAGCTTTATCCTGATTTGATTACTATCAATGTGTTTACGGACACAGTGAACAGATATTACTGGTTTGTGAACGCTCATGCAAATTCAATTTACATATAAGCAGCTTTTGCACAATCAAATAAGCAAGAAATTAGTTTTGCTCTAATAAATGATCGAATAATTAAATAATTGTACGACCTGCACAATTATTATTATTATTATTATTGTCCTGCAATAGTATTCTATTGCATTGGGCTGTGATCTGGGAAGGAAGAGGCGATTGATATATTTCTGCTTACGATACATATTATTTAACCAAAATTGTGTCATTTTTCTCATAAACAATTTTCCTGATTATACAACGCAAAAATTATGCGTTATAAATGGATGGTAGGTCTTTGTGCGTTTATAGAATTTGAAAAATATAAGAAAACGCTTGTACTAAGAGATACACTCGATACATGTCCAAAACACGGGTCTGGCCAGGGACAATTATCGACTAGGAGATACTATTTTTGGATCCACTGAAGCTCAAGTGACCTCGGTCGCCAAGGAGTGTAAACATAATAGAGGTCGATCGACAATTATCGACTAGATCAAGATCGACAATTATCGGCTAGATATTTTGGACATATATCGAGTAGAGTCTGTATTAATGACTAAATTGCGAATCTGTTTACGAGATAACAATTTTTGCTTCAGTTGCAAGAAACAGAAACCAAATTGAAAGTTTTTGAAAGAGATTAAGATAACTAATATTCATACTGTAATCATCTTAACCGCATGAGAATAATATATTGACATTTCTAAATTTTTTAAATATTCCTACTATTCTAAGTTTTACCTACTCAATTTTGTCATCAATGTATAAAATTCACAGTCTCACAGCGAAAAATATAATTATTAAAAGCCTTTAGCAAGTGAAATACAGTTTCTTCTGATTCTAACTTTTAATAAATTATTTCCACAGAGATTCGCAGTCTAGTAACAAATGCGGGGAAAATAATAACAGTCTAGAAACGAGATTAATGGTTATGGACGCGAATCGTTAGAGTCGAACTGACCTTTTCTGCAGCATCGAGCGAGTCGCGTGGTTTGATGGCAGTAGCTGTTGCTTGGGCAGTCTCTTCGTTCCGGTCCATTTCCACAATCAAACTCTTTTCCATCTTCATCCTTGAGCGGGGGATCTCCGTTACAGGGTTTCACTTCCATACCTGTGCCAAAAGGTACACATTTGTAAAGCATATATTTCAAACTTTCTTGTTGACACATCTACATAAATCGTAGCTACGTGACAAATTTGCTGGTGGCATACAAAATGCGAAACCATTAACGAAAAAGTTATTCTCCAAAGAATATCGTGACAGCTCCTAAAGATGGAAGTGAAATAAAATTGGTGCACAATCGCAACTGAAATAAACATAGTCGCATAAACCGTGCACACTCTCAGACTTAAAACCCTGACGAAAAATTTCGAGCTCATACCATTCAGATCCCGATCTTTGTTCTACTTATGTTCTACTTTGATTACTGAAATTATGTTCTACTTCAAAACACAACGGTACATGATGTCCAGCGCATGACTTCACTTTCAAACAATAAATGACGTTGCAAGAAATACGCGTCTACAAAATTTGATCTTCAGAATCAGAAATATGACGTTCAAATACTCTTTGCCAAGGGTTGTCAAGCTGATGCGACTCTGAATAAATAAAATTAATAAAATCCAGAACCGTGTGCGTCGAACGAAAAACGAAAAAGGTGAGGAAGAAAGCGTCGCGAGTACAGGGTGACTCTAAAATGGAGGAAGCCACTTGTTATCCCATTAGCCAAATAGGGGCGGGGGGGACGCGGGGACACGCTATGAAACAATTAAGCTGGTTGAAAGTAAGTTCGCCACGGTCGAAGCAATTAGGCGGAGTGCGAGGGAATCGACGTAAGTTTCCGGGCCGCGGCGAACCTTGGCAGAGGTCGAGGGGTCTACGTCTTAGCTCCTGCTGCCTTTGGCAAGCCTCCATCTTCATGGCGCACAAGGACGAGTAGATCCTTAGATCGTTGCCGCAGACCGGATGCATGTTTTCCAGCGAGATCGAGGCGCAGTCGAACTTGCAGCTGCACCTCGGATAGTTGTCCGGACCCAGCTCGCAGGTAGCCTCGAAGTCGCAGTTGATGTTCTTGCAGTCCTCGCGACCCTGGGTGCTGGTCACGTCAATTGCAGTGGTGGCGAATCGAACCACCGCAGGCGTCGACATCGTTGCTGTTGCGACCGGTCAAGGGAAGGGATCGAGTAGTTAGAGTTGTTAGCACAGGTTTTGTTGGTTCGTTACGGCACGTTTTTAAGAGCCAAGACTCCATAAATTCGCGATAAGGTAGAGTGACCACGTTACCGACAAGAATAGGCGAAAAATGGTTTTACGTGCCTCAACTTTTCGTCCTTATATGAGAATATTTTTCTCTGGGAAAGGGCTCGTTCGAAAGAGGAAGGTTCAATCTAGCGCGCGCTGCTCATGAGCTGACGAGATTATGCGGATATTTGGTGATATAAGCGTTAGAAGTGGGCCAAAAATTGACGATGTGATGACGTTGGATGAGTTTTCTGAATGAAATCGAGAGTAGCGCGCGCTAGAAAATATCTGCAGCTACAAATTGAGCCATATTTTGTCTTGATTCGTTGCGAAATAAAGCGAAAAACTTGAAGCACGTTTCTGGCGTCAGAATTCATAATATCGATAATACAGAGCAAAAAATGTTACAAGTTTAGTCACAGACTTAAGACCCGTCGGATCAAGACCAAGACGGATCTTAAGTCAGTGGCTGAAGGCTGTGAACGGTATACAGCAGTTACCGATCTGCTGACTCTGGAAAAGTCACGTGACTACCTTTGGCTCTTAAGGGGTTCCGATCGGTTCGCGTTCGCACTTCTTTCGAGTTAGCTTCGCCTTTCTACTGTTAACAGCCAATTTATCCCGCGCTTTTTTTTTTTGGTAAAGGCTTGCTGCGCATGAAATATTATTTTAGTTAACATTATTTTACAGTACGTATGCAATCTGGCGTCACTTTGCGTGACATTTATACCTCCGTATTTTATACTTTTCATCTTCGTTCTGTGCTTTACCAATTTCTATTTATTACTACCAGTACTGGACGCTATTGATTTGCTAAGAACGATTGTAACAAAACTATTGCCACTCAAAATCAATTTGTTCATTGATTGATTCAAATCGATTGGAACGCAGAACAAATTCACGCGACAGTGAACGTGTTGAATTTTTGAAAAACTTTCGGTTTCGTAGAATGTAGATTGCAGAGGCTGGAGTATAGACTTCAGAGAGAAGAGTACAGAGTTTAGAGAGTTTAGGCGTCGGAGAATAATTAGCAGTGAAATTGATTTAGTTTTCTTTTTCGTCGAGACTATTTAACGGACAAAATGGTGGTCCGAAGAACGCGACGCAAGGCAGCGAACGCGCAAAAGTTCCCCGGTAAAGTTTCATTTGGAATGTCGGCTTCGAGGGATCGGTAAAATGGTGTAGAACGTACTCAATGCTGCTACGGCAAATCGGTCGCCGCAGTCCCCGTAAAATATCACGTGCAAGACCGGCAATTTGGGATCCCTGCCGCAGGCCGCCTTCTGCAGTTCGCACTCCGAGGGGTAGGTTTTCGCGTCGCTGCCGCACACGGGCTTCTCCGTGTTCTCCGGGCACTCTTCCGGGCACACGCACACCCCCGCCATGCAGTGAGCCCCGTACTCGCACTCGACGCGCGCGCAAAGTTCTGAAAAGAATAGATTTTTTCCATCTTACTTCGACTTCGCTGCGCAACCTCCCTCGGGGATTCCTCTCGCGAGCTTTGTCCCCGAGCTTTCGAACCGTGCTCCGTTCTACAGTGACTCTTATTGAAATAGTCGTTTAACTATTTCTCGGTCGAAGTGCGAATATTTTTTATCCTCTAAGTAATCAAGTAAAACGACTTTTTATATGCTAGGCGCAGAAGACTCCCGCACAACGTGATAACAAAACTTTTTTTTAAAAAGGCAGAATATGCGTATTCCGTGGCAGTGAGTGTACAGTCGTTTCAAGCAACTTTCTGCACGTTTACTGTCACAGGGAATACATATATACAGTCCTTTTAAACATTTTTTTCGGTCCGCTGCACACAACTGTATGCAACTGAATATAACTAATATGGAATATAAAATACAGCTTGAAGACAATATAGCTATTCACAGTGATTTCTCTATATATGTCGCCAATGCCTGGATGATAAACGTCGTGGAATTATCCCCACTACTGTGGGGTATACTCCGTGAGGGGCCTCGGAGCTCGAGAGGCCTCCTGGACGATACATGACGCTGGCAAGACCCGTGTTGTTGACATACATCGAGAATTGTATATGGAACTGTATTGTATATGGAACGCTGTACATGGAAATATTTTCTCACTTTTTTTACAGGTTCAGGACGTCATCATAATAATTAAGAAAATATTTCTACTAATGAAATTCCTCAACATTCACCTTTTGTAATTGTTAACCGAAACATTGGTTCTTTACGAAGCTTATAAAAAAAATTGTGGATCGGTGATTTGATATTCAGGGCACAGTTTCAGCTGTTAGGAATAGGAATGATATTGAACTTAGAGAGTGCTGTCTTACGTTTAGAAATTAATTAACCGTCAATAAATAGTTTGCGAACTATAAGGGTTAGTGGGGAACATCGAAAGTAAGAATTAATGGAGAATGCAGCAAAGCTCGTGATGCATAGTTTAGACGACTTACCGCAATCTCCTATGTAGCTGACGGTGATGTGGGTCTGAGATTTGCATGAGGCTACCTTCATTGAACATTCATTGGCGTAGGTCTTCCCGTCTGAACCGCACACCTTCTCCGCTTCCGCTGGTTCTTTCCCCTGTAACAAAATAGAAATTAATACTTGATAACCACTCAATCGAAATATAATATTAATTCCGAAAATCGTCTGGATTACAATTGTTACATATCTCGTGGCTGTTGCATTGAAAGTTGAATGTACTCGTTAACATACAGGACAAATATGTTACGAATATGCGGAGTATTCAAAGAATAGTGTCCCCTACACGATAAACGACACCGAGACCCGCGTTGCTGACAAACATCGAGAATTCACGGTACATACAATTCAATGTCGTCTTTTATGCAATGGAACCCCATGAAATGCACTTTTACACTAGATCTGACTTGGTTTTGTTTTTCACCCATTCTTTTTGATTACTTTTGATCGGCCGTGCATGTTCACGCTGGTGGCGGGATCACGGCGAAAGAAAACAGGAGAAAAACGCGGCGTTTCACGCGTTTCGCACTTGTTGCGCTGGGAGCCGCGCCTTCGCCGAGGCGTCGTCCTGACGTACGCTGGCGTCGCGACGCGGCATCGGTGGCGGGAGGGGGAGGGAGGGGGATGAGCCGTCCACCGAGGGCGAGAAAATAATACGGGCAAAGAGCGAAACTTAATTAGCCCGCTGCGTTATCAAACTCGGTGGTTGTTTGCTTATTGCACGCGCTTCAAGCACGCGTCGCCCGGAGCGTATCCGCGCGGGTATTTCGTTTCCATGTAACGGGGAACGCTCGCTCGCTCGCGCGACCTTGCATCACCGAATATTCCTGTAACGACGGAACCTCGTCGAATGTAATTGGAATTCGGGGCTGAGCTATTTGCGGCCTCGCTGTCTCTCGAGTGGAAGATAATGGCTGTAAGCCGGGCTAAAGTGCGCTCCGATCGATTGCATACAGTGCTGGACAAAAGTTTTCGGCACTGGGACTATTTTTAAGGTATACGTATTCGGTGATCGATCGATCAATTTTTAGATAACACACGGCCGATCTGGGACGCGTTCAAACAGTGCATTTACGGTTCTCGAAGAATTGTCGATATTTTCGTGGAAACAAGTCGGACAACCATAAGCCCAGGCTCAACCGAAAGCCTCTGCTTTAGCAAAGCAGCGTTCATCTCTCACGAAGATATTTCTACATGATGTAGCAGGTGGGAAACCGAAGACTCATTTTTCCGAAAAATGCTGAAAATCCGAACGCATTCGGAAACTTTAAAAAATTTTTCTCGTCGATGAAACTGTCATAGACTTGCAAATCGAAGTCTCCATTTTGCAACGCCTCGCCCGAAATTAATGTACAATTTTTTCTCAGTGTTTTATGGAACAAAAATGAGGAACAAGTTGGGTCGCGTAAATCCTTCATGGTCTTACACATGTTACTATTTTTTTTTTGTCACACAATATGCGCTAGAATAACGTATAAAATACGCGTGTATGTTAGGTATAGAAATGAATTTTCTTTGATTTTACTGAAAATTACCATTATTAATGATCTCTGTGGTAATCTAGTCATCTTGAAACGTTTGACTGTTAAACGATGTTATTTCTAACTAAATTACCGACCAAATATTGGCAGTCGAACGGGGCCCTGTGGTCACCGTACACGCATCAGTCACGGTTTTAAACGCAGATAACGGTGCAGAAAATACAGTTCACTCGAACAGTGTTTTGGTTCGACGCTTCGGACAATACAAGACCGAGAAGACACGCCAATTTGAACAGCTGTATTGATATAATTTTCGAGTAAATCGGCGGGAACATGTTTTCACACCTCGCACATTGGAAAACGAACGTTTAGGCCAATCCTGTTCACGGTTATGGATATTTGTCCAGTGAGAATTACATTGTGCGGATACTTTTGCGCGCTACTGTATGTCCAGGCGAAACGTTTGCGATGGCCGACCGGTCGAAAATTATTTGCCGCATTGAAACGACTTGTCGTCCGCCGGCTCGATCGGGAATCGATTGTTTGCGAAGCGTGTCGAAAGCTTCCGGCGTGTTTTGCCCGCCGCACACGAACAGATTCCGGCGCGATCTTCATCATCTACGGTTCGAGTTTGTCGAATTAACCGGCGTGCGTCAGCGACGCGTATCTGTTTCGCTGGATGTGTCGATTTGATGCGCTCGAGCGTGCCTGCTTCTACGAACTGAATTCGAACAGTGACAGTAGCAGTAAATTAAAAATCAACCAACCTAACACCCTAGCTAAGTAACCGTCCCATTATTCAAGAACTCACCGATTAGTTCGGATAATCGATGCTCCGCTACATCGTCGATTAAACACGCGTATCCGATCCAACTGGATCATATGCACTATGTGCAGTATGTGTTCGGTGTCATATTAACCCTTTGCACTCGGCGCTATTTTAATTCCAAATCTAAATTTTTCTTCCGTCTTAGAATATTTTCATCTTATTCGTACGAAACTGATCCGATTTCCACATATAGTATTTAAATATTTAGTAATCTATTAAATACAAATTTTGTAATGTCACAAACATTTTGTAATATTTTTCGTAATTTCTTCGAAATAATGCCACAACAATTTTTAGTGGCGCCTCAGAGTCAACGCTCGAGTGCGAAGGGTTTGTCAGAAAAATGTCACGAATAGTTTGGTGGAAGCTTGACAGAAAAATGATCAGAAACAGAAGGGTCTTGTCGTTGAATTAGTGTTGTCCTACTGATCTTTTACGTTCGACGTTTGTGCCAAGAGATGGAGGAGTAGAACATGTCTATATCGATGCATAGTGATGCGGCGGTATCAAGAAAGAGAACATGCCCAGCTGTTTTAATTACTTCTGACTCGGGACGTCTTTTCTTCTCCGGGTAATTCGGAAGACAATTACTTGGTGGGGGGGGGGGGCGAGGAGAAGTATAAGGGCGTCCGGGACGCGCCGATATTCCTCGTTTGCAGTTCAAACAATGCCCGAAACCCTCATCTCCTTTCTCCGGCGCTCCGATTCGGTACTTTTCCGTCGTCTTTCTGGTCTTTGCTCAGAGGTCCCTTTTCCGTCGCTGTTCCCGTAGTCGTGGAACGCTGACGCGTCAAATTTGCCGGAACATTGTGCGTCCATGCGAGAAAGATGTAATTCCGCGTTTAAGATGGGAACGCGAGCGACAACCGGCGACCTTATATACCGGGAAATTACGCTGATGCATCGCAATCAGCCGGCAACATTCCCGTTACGTTACCATTACGCCAGAGATGGATCGAGAGGGGGGAGGGGAGGGGAGGGGAAGCACCGGAGCAATGTCAATCCGACTGCGCAAAGTGTAGCTCCGTGGTCAGGCTGAAGTCACCGGTAAATTGCATTCCGTGACGTTCCCGAAATGTCAAAGCGGTCTCGCAAAGGAGGTACAGAAATTGCTGGGTCCATTATACCCCCTCGGCGCGCGGGTCCATTAACCTCGGAAAGTAAGTTAACAACACTCTAATCGTTCCGGCCGTCCGTTGTATTTCGAAATTCCCAGTTTTCACGTCTTCTTGCCCTTCGCGAGGAAATTTTTTGTACTTCTGCCGGCCTACCTCTCACGCGTTCATCTCGAAACTTTGGTCATTCTTTCGCCGGCGGTTTTTCGAGGAGAAGTTTGATGAAAGCGTTAACTTGTTTCCTGAAGTGACTGCAGGTCCGCCGGCGCGCGGTGGTATAACGAAGCATACTTTTGTATGCATTTCTTTTTGTTTTCTTTTTCACAGGTTTAATAGTCTGAAACTCGATCAAACTTCCCATTAAATTAAGTTTAATGAGGTTTGTGTTCTACCTTCTAATGGAAGGTTTAACGGAAAAATTGGATTTTTAGTCCGTTTCGGCTTCTGCTAATTAACCCGACGTGGTCTACGTGGAAATTACCTTGCTCGAATCACACGTGCGACACAGACGCGAATACGTTGGATCGTATACCGGGTGTGCGAATTAATGCGCAGCTCTTTCGCATCGATACAAAATTCAACGATCCGAGTCAAGCTTCCCCAACTCCTCCCAGCTGATTACACGAGCTAGACGCAATCATCTCTTCCGTCATCCTGACCGAGCAATTCCGCGGGATCTCGTGGAGAGCGCGGCGTCGAAATCGTTGTGGCCGAATTGTGAAAGGGTTAATGCCACCTAGGTGGCGGTTCCGGACGGAGGTTGCGGTCGAGGACGAAGAGTCGAACAAGCGGGAAGGGCAGAGTGTCCCTTAATGTCAGTCTCCCTGGAGCATCAAGGGACGATAGCACGTGCCGTCGCGGACGGTCGTTCGGGTTGATGGTTCCGCGTCGGCCTGTCCCATAACCGTCCTGTAACGTTCTCGTCGTCGTTGAATTTTGGATAGCTCGGAGGGCCGTCGCCTTAGCCACGTCCGACCACTTTCCTTCTTAGAAAAAGGAGCATGCACCGGTCCCCGGCAGTTATCTGAACGACCAGCAACGCGGCGACGGCGACGGCGACGACGACGACGATGACGACGGGGCGACGGCGACGACGTTGACGGTGGCCGGGGGTGGGGGATGGGGGTAAAGGAACGGGAATTGTTCGTGGTTTTGTCAGCAGGACGTTCCACGAATCCGTGAATTTCTGAACCGGCGCGTGTCCCCACCGGACTTCGACGAACTCTCGCCGGATAACGATATCTCCAGGAGGGCCCTGACGTGCTCTCCATTCCCAACGAATATTTGTGCTCGGGGAAATTTTATTCCACCGGATCCGCCGGAACCGTCGCGGATTACACGCGATAAGGCCGCCCGCTACGTTTTTTCTTCTTCTTCTTCTTCTTGTTCGTTTTCGTCCTCTTCTTATTTTCGTTCTCCTCTAACTTCCTCCGAGAGGAAGCTACGAGTTTCCACGAGTCCCCGTTGGGATTCGTAGAGATAGTTCTGGTATAGCCCGTCTCTCTAATCTCCCAGACTGAATGATGAGCCGCTATCTCGATTTTTAATGTTTTCCTTTCCGACGATTGAGAAAACTGGAACGCCTCCGGTTTAAGAAGCTCGCAGCGAGCGCAGCGAGTTTTGTACGACGATCAGTCAATAAGCTAGTTACGACGATCTCCTCGGAGTTCCGCTTTCAGAGAGCCAAGGTGGAAGCCTGTATTTCGACTCATGTCCTCGTTTCTACTGGGGTGCGCTTTCCGTTTCTATAAATTTTTAGCGAACGTAAAAATTGTTTGTATTTAATTCTCCTTAAGTTCTTTGAACATTCCTGCGACGGTCGTGTGCATTCGCTGTTCCGTTAAAGGCAGAACATCCTCCTAAAAAATATTTTTTAGCTAGCAAATCAAGATATTAAAGGTCAAGCATGGCAATTAATCTGTTACTAAAAACTTAAGCTCTGTAACACATTAGAAAGTATGCCTTCTTAGAGGAAAATTAAAGAAGCTAATTAAATACCCTCAAAATGGATACTACTTTTTTGTAAATTTTCATAATTACAATTTTTCTCGCCAATAGTACACCGAGTTTGAAATTTCTAAAAAGACTTGTCGCAACGTTATTTCAATGTTATTTTATCATCTTAAAATTTTACTTTGCTAAAAGTATTTGTTTTTTATATGATTAGGTTTTTAAAAAAATTTCATTAGATCAAATAATAAATAATTATGATTGTTTTTTAAGTTCATTAGATTGATAAATATGGCAACAGAAATTTCTGTAGACAAGGACAATATAAAAATCAGTATCCTAAAGACACTCCCAGTCCAAATGTATGAAGAAACAGAAAATTTATCAGAAATTTTACCATAAAACATTGCCCCCTAAATTTATATTTTTCTGTAGTTCTATTCTTTTGCAACAGGAGATTTAGTGTCGGACTTGTTAATTCACCGACTTGAACGGACGATGGTAAACAATTAAACGGTTTCCATGAACTAACAGTTCGTCTACGTACTTGCACCTTCGGGAACCATCAACAGATAGAATGATTTAACGCAAGCCTATTAATCGCTTGCCATAAACACAGCAGCCATAGATACCATCTTGCCATAGACGTTTGCGTGCAAAGGTTTCTCTACAGCAATGCAATGTTTAGTATTTTACTGTCTTTTACTGTTTTAACAAACTTGACAAGTTTATTGCGTACCTAAAGTTTTCATATTTTTCTCTTTTTTTGGAAATGTCCACGTTTGCAACGGGACAATATTTCGTGTCTATGCTCGCACCATTTGCGACCTGCAATATCGATGAAATTTTTAAATTGTGCCATGTCGCAAACGTTGGCCTGTCAGCGTTGAGTTTTAAAAAGGTAAATAGAGGAACAGGCGAAATTGGAAATATAGAGAGTCTGAGGACGGAACAACTGATAGAAAGTTTTTAATGAAAATGCTGTCCGTCCCGATCGATCTAAATGGGCGGTCGCCATCGATGAAACGGATGGTCTATTTCACGATCTTGTAAACGTCGTTTTACCCGGCGAAAATGCGACATTTATTTAGCAAGGAACGAGAATATTCTTACAGTAGAAATATGAATACGAAAAACAACTTCTATACTAGTCTGTGTAAAGCAATTTTCGAAATGTACATTGTTGTTTCGTATGGACTCGGATGAAAAATAAATTTTTAACGATGAATTTAATAAAATGTGGTTACAAAGGCTATCCAATTTATTTAACTAAATTATAATCATGAGTTTTATATGAAAATTGACGATGATAAAAGAAGGATAATAACAATAAAAATAATATAATAAAAATAATAAGTCACCATTTCTAGACATTACTTGAGACTTTCGAGTATTTAAAAATTTCTTTTTAACCTCACCTAGTCGTCCGATCAATATTTCAATATTTATTAAGGGTGATTATTTATGAAAAAGTAAATCGAGAGTTATTAATGAAAACATTATTCGTAATGATACTGAGGGGGCTCGAGAAAATCAATTTCGAAAAGTACTCCGATACGTGTAACATACTGATCCCCGTCGTAAGTAGAAACATCAAGCGATGGTCAGACACGCTCTCATTTCTCAATCTTTTACGATTTCTCCTGTAATCGCGTTCATCGCGAAACTGTTTCCCTTTATATATTCTACTTCTTGTATAAGTTCTATATTCTTTGCAAGCAATTCATTTGAATTATTCTAAATAAATTATTGCATCTCGAAAGGGACGAATAACAGTTAGGGTAAGGGACCCAATTACTGTGGGAGTGCCAAGTGCTGTCCTCTTCTCTAATATTCATTATGCTTTAAAAGTAAGTATAATTAATATAAGGTCAGTAATTGGGATCCCCACAGTAACTGGGTCCCTTACTCTAATATTAAATTCATTTCGTAAATTACAACACGAATCTGTTTCACGAGGGAAGGGGTGAAACAACACAAGTTTCTTCGAAATGGGGTCTCAGGTGGACAAAGTTTACTTTTATAATTTGCACTCATTTTTGCGTGAGCAATCACCTCCGGTTTCAGTTGTACCACGTTTTCGGGTACACTGTGTATAGGCACACGCGACAGCTCATCCATCATCGTATGAATATTTTACTTTGGTCTAGCTAACGACCGAGGGCTAACGCAAAGATTCGGTGTGAGAACGTGTAGACTGGTATCTTTCATGATTCATTATGTTTGACGGTAGTTAGTTCCTTTTAAGCACTTTCATATAAGACAATTATTCTTCTAATGAGTTTATCGTTTTCTGTAACGTTTTCTCTTCAAGTCAAACCAACTACGAATGGGTTACGCCTTCGTGTAAAGGATGTCTCACGATTCAATATCACAATCAGCTAATTATTTTTCTGTCGATGCGTTTAATTTGATCAGCACACAGTTTGCTCCATTCGTTCTATTCTGGGATCAATTCGCCGAGAGTGATCGTGTTTCAGTTAAAAGAAATTAATATTTCTTTGAAACGTTATAAATGGGTTAAAGTGTTAATGCTGAAAATGGTGAAATAAATGGAAGAAACTCGCAAGAGTCGCCAAGACCGAGACGAGTTGAAATCGATAAGACTACTAATCCCGTTTCAAAAAATTCCCAAAGATCGCATCCGTTCCCCGGCATCGAACGAGCCCGTGGGGGTTAAAGGGGGTCACGGCGCCCTCGCGAAGCGTGGCCGTTATCGCGTGCAGCGAGCATCTGGGTCGTCGCGATAACATGCATATAACGTTCACTTACCGAACTCTCGCACTTGCTGGGACAGACGCACTTAGCCTCGCCGGCGCTGTCGCTCTCGCACTCGGCGTAGTGGTCGCACTTCTTGTTCTCGCATCCATCTAGAAGCAAACAACGGAGGAACGATTACCAATTAACGAGGGATCCCGGAGGCCGGTTATCGGGGCCGGCAGTTTCGCCGGGACGGGACGATCTATCTCCCCGGTAATTGCCCGCGAGGGCAAAAAGACTGGGGGCTGGGGTCCCGGGGCCATTCGTCATCCGGGAGTCGGACTCGGCCCGGATCCGTAGAAGCCCGCGCGATATCTCGCACGCCTATCTCGGCTTGCGCTACGTTGCAGCCGCGCGTTCCACGCTTTGCAACGGTGCAAGTAACCCCTGTCCCCGCCCCTCCCCACCCTCGCCGGTTGCAAACGGTGGGTTGAATTGTTTCGGGCTTCTTCCGGTTCCGTGATCCGGGGGCATCGACGCCGAGCTGCCACAAAAGCTGCCCTGTTGCAGCCGGAGGCCCGCCGCGCGCCGCGCCCCGGCTCCTGGCCGACGTTCAAACCGGTATTAATAAAGATTCTCGCTCGCGCTCGGCCGCGCCATTTGCATAACTGCATCCGTTTCGAGGGAAATTATCTGGCTGGTTGGGTGCCGGGTGGGTGGCGGCGGTTAAATCCGGCAACAATGCGGGGACTAGGGTAGCAGAGAGACAGAGAGAGAAGCAGGTTAGGGAAGGACGACACTGTAGGGGGAGAAAGAGGGTGAAAGGGAGTCGGGTGGCATTGAAGTAGGATTTGCAGCCGAGAAGTTGTCTTTAGAATTCATCGAGGCACCGGGGGAGAGAAAAAGAGCGTTAGCTTATTTGCTCTCCCCCCGTTCTTAACGACGTGTCGATGATGCTACTACAGCAGGGGGTAACAAGCCTTCCCGGCCTCTTCCTAGGATCGAAGACCTCCCGTGACCGGGAGGGCGACAGGGGTGGCTTCTAGATTTCCGCGCTGACGACAGTGCCGGGAATCCCGCTGCTTCGCCGATCGACGCACACCGAGAGCAGAACTTAGCTTCGTGTGCATCGTCGAGGAGCTGGCGGGATGAAGCTGCATGCATATGCAACGTGCATGCCGCCGGGTAACAACTCATACAATTTCAGCGAGCAGAGGAGTCGCCCCGGCCCGTGATATGCATGGAACCGAATCCCCGCAGCACGTTCCAGAAGTTTCACGCGATTTTAAACCATGCAAATTATCTTTCGAGGATAGACCCCTGCCGAACAGCCGAATGGATTTCTTTGGTAGATCCGCGCGGCAGATATGGGGGTTGCTTCAACGACTCGGACGCAGGACGAATTTTTCGGGGGTTCTAGAATAGATTCAATGTCTCGCTATAATTTGGTAGAGGTTTTCCACGGGAATCGAAACGCATGGTTGTTTTTCGCCTTTAACCAGTTAACAAGCAATGAGTTACCAGTAACCAGTTAACATGCAGAAATCAAGCAATGACGAGTATACACGTCGAACGCAGGCCAAATGCCGCGTATTGTAAATTTGACGAAAAAAGTGAAGCAAAATGAGAAAGAATTACATTTTTATTCGATAAGAAATTAACAATTCTATAACGTCAACCGCACCGCAATAGAGATTTAGTCCGACGTGTATACTCGTCATATGCGCTTAATTGGTTTAGAAAATCCTGTTCGAGCTTATGCAATGGATACGAATACTACCCCTGGCGGAAAAAATTCGAAAATGTGCGGGCGATGCCAGAAAATTGTGCGATATGCGATTGTGATTGTCGAACACGTTATTTGGGCGTATATTAATTATGAATAATGGTATAGTGTACACCGGACCCGGGCATATTTTATTTGAAATGGAAATAAATTATTTCCCACTGTTATTTTCGATAACGTCATTTGAGAATAAAAGTGACATTCATTTGAAATTTTAGCCATTTCAGAACGTCACGTCAATTTTCCGGTTATTTGTTCAAATATTTGAAATTTAGAAGAACTTTTCTGACTAACTGTGTGTAATGTCATTTCTCCACGACCTGGAGTCTTAAAATAAAAGTTCATTCGAGAGAATAAGATTTCTGTCGGAATACTTGAAAATTTAAAACTCTCTCGCGATCATCGAAATTCTGTAATACGTACGTTGGATCATGCTAATGAAATTTTGAACGAACTGCTGCTTCTTTAATGAGACGCGAAGCCGCTTATATGTGGAACTACCGGTAAACAACCGTGGAAACGGAAGTTTAAATTATTCAAACGGGCTGGATGAATCGTTGCTGGCCGTGATCGGTAAGAATAGCGATTTAATGGAACACACGCGCAGAACGAACTGAGCCTTAGAACCCCTTGTATTTTATGAATTAAAAAGTGAGGTATGAATTGCTGAAAATGATTTTTCCGCGAATACCTAAATTAATAATCTGTTTAACCGAACTGGAATTAGCACGGAGAATAGAAACGGTGAACGAAGATTTATGCTTACACATCGGAATATCGACGAATTGAAAGTCGCAGAAATGAATTCGCAGCCCCGTACGATTAATCAATTGTAACTTCGTTTTAAATTGGTTCTAAATCAGGTTTCCTGGTAAGATGCATAGAGAATGTTGGAGATTTAAAACTCGACTGTGCTTTGGTGGTTTGTAAAGGAACGAGAAAATGAAGAAAGCACTGTCGAATTAATTTGTACTGAATAATTTGATAGCACATTTAATTCTCCAGAATCGTCTGTTTTCTCTCAGCTGCCCGTGAAATTCAGCCCATCGGAGATTTTTCCACGAGAAATTCGTTGATTGAGTATCGATCGAGCAGAAGTAGAACGTCCTGTGTAAATAATCGAGGAAACCTTATTAACGAGTCGGAGCGGGCGAGAAGGACTCGAAGGATGATTAATAACGGTTGACTGGGCCCATTACGTCCATCCGGAGATTCAAATTATTAGATTTACATGAACCGAGTGGACGAAATTCGTCGGAGCTTCGCAGAGGCAACTGGGTATTTTTTTTTTATCGGCGCTCGGTCCACCGTGCACAATTTGCATGCAATAAACAGAATCCTTTGACATTGTAATGGTATTTGCATGGTGATCGATAACGAAACTTTGTGTCTTAAGAATTTGTTGTTAAACGGATTTGCATTTTTATGGGATAATTCTTTGCAAAAGCAGCGCGCAACCGGGAGGTTTATTAGCATTAAATTACATTAGTACCGTCTGATTGCCAATTAAACATTGTCAAGAAGTTCAATGCGGATCAAGAAGGAATTACAAAGTTCCTCCGAATGGTCGGAAAACTTGTTAGTGGCTTGTTAAGTCGCGGCAATTGTTCATTACAGTTCCCGTTACTTTTATCCCGTCGGTTGCATGCCTCCATGTTATAATGAAAAAAAGATACTGAGTTCATAATTCCTTGACACCCTGCACAATGGGTTGCTACGCTGAAATTCTTTTCATCTCTGTACTGCTTCAAATTACAGCCACCCATTATGTCGCCAAGGCCTGGACGATAAATGTCGCGGAAATGTACCCACTGCCGCTGATACATGTCGCTGACAAGTCCTGTGTCGTTGGCATATATCGAGAATTCGCTGTACTATAATATCATTCTTGTTAGACGGCGCATGTTCGTCAACATGTTTGCATTTTCAAAAAATTCCGCTCGAATAGAAAATTGGAGAGAAAGGGTCTGTTTGACCGACGCTTTAATATTTAACCGAGCCCGGTGCGAGTGACCCGAATCGAGAAGGCATTCGTGAAGACTGGTAGGAGATCGGTGCACGAACGCGTTGGGAATAATTTGCGTTGGAAATGAACAATGCCGTGTGTCACATGGCAGCCAGCAGTCGCGAGGCCACCCCGTCGCGTCGAGTTGTGCGTTTGTTTCGTGTCGGGTTGGCGTGCATTCGTGACCGATTTCCATGAAGCTGAACGCGCGCGCCCCGAAGAAAGAACGCGAGAATGAACCGACTGTCTAAAACTGGGCGACGTCGTCAACCTCGCGCCAGATGGGCTCCATATTCAACGACTAGAAGTCGAAAGAGTCGACTCTCTGCTAAGTACCTATCAACTTATTCGACGCATCGCCGAGATTTCTTTTTTCAGCAAGAACTGGAAACACATTTTTAGCGAGAGCAAACAGGTTAATGGCTCACAGTCTTCCACGAATAAACGATTCATGATGGCTGAAACGTTTACCGACTGTAGAAGAGCATTGAAATTTTTGCGAAGGGAAAATCTAATTTTCGTGTTTACCTGTTGTTAGTCGCGAAGATATGCCACTTTGTAGTTATTAATATTTACCTTCCATACTTTTAATAAATTGCCTAACGTATGTCTATCTTTGCAACGTACGTGCACAATAATGTGAACGTAGAACTGCAGTGAATTTAAAATTTCTTTCCCTTCTGACAGAAATTGTTAAGCAATAATAATGCGACGCAACGGCATTGTAATTGAGATAACAGCAATGATAATTTCAAAGTGGCAGCATATTTACTGAAATTGTTAGTTCACGTTGAAATTGATCAAACTTCATTGAATTTTGCAAACGGAAAGTGTAATTTTTATATTTTCTTGCTGGTCGAAAAGAATTACCACTTTCCAGTTATTAATATTTGCTTTCCAGTGTAAATGTAATATTGAAATAAATATAAAATTTTTTTAAAATAATGCAGCAATATTGTAACTAAAACGAAGATACCAACAACTGCAAAGCAATATTATGTTTCATCGTTACAGATGATTAAACTTTGTACACAATTTGTGCTGAAATATACAGACTCTGTGCTGATTGAATAAAATCTGTATATTTTGATTGCACCCTTAAAGAGTCTGGTGGATTTCGATACGAGATATAATTTGTTGTAAAGGTAATTGAAAATTTCGTTTATGTAAGAAAAATTGGGCAAGGGAATCGACCGGTAATGTATAAAAGGCAAGACCACTTTAAGCAGAGTTTTATTTCGAGGTTTCGAGTGACCCGGTTTCCTGTCGTTCAAAGGTTCAAGTCGGTCTGAAAAAGTCCCTCTTTTTCGAGATTACCAACGTACTTGAATGGCACGAGTGGCGAAATAAAATTGAAGATAAATTGTATAGAGAAGGATATGCGGTACGGACGATACGGGCGACCGTCTCCAATACACAACAAGGAGAAAGCAGAAACTAAGAGAATCACTAAAGGCAAGTAGAATCAGAAGCAGCCCGGTAATCTGGGTAGTGCTGTTTCCTGACTTATTTCGATTCGATTCTATCTCTGGTATTGTGGAGCAATAAAATCTCGTACGGAGTCCACGATTTGCAACCACATATCGAAGATAAAAGCCACGGAAAATATTAAAAATATTTCTCCCTTAGGGCTGGCGGCGTCTTTCTTGGATGCATCTCTATTTCGATAAAATGATTCCCGAGATATGGCGAGCTTGGATTTGATTCGTAACACTTAATTTAATTTAGTAAATAAGCGAGCAATTCGAAATATTTCTCCGAGATGTATTAGAGTGGCAAAAAGATTCTTTTTTCAAATATTTTGATAAATAATTACTTGAAAAAACAATTCCTAAAAAAGAATTTATTCTACCGCGAAGCATGTCCGAATGCTGATTTCAGTCACTGCGCGTGACATCCGGTAGCATAGTTAATTAGTTGGTACAGCGGACGTTCAGCTGTAATTGTCTGTCTTCCCGGGTTGCGCTTGTTGGATCCGGGCTGAAAACAATAATTCAAGGGAATCAGAGGTCCCGATGGGAGATTGTTACTCACTGCAGAGTCCTTGGTAAAGCACGCGGATCTCTCGACGATGTTGACAAGCCTCGAGGCGCAGCTTGCATTCGTTGCCGTAGCTGATGCCGTCATCGCCGCAGACAGGTTGAAACTCTGCCGGACAGGTCGGACACTCGCAGATTGCAGTGCCGCGGGTCTCCGCGCAAATGGCGCCCCACTGGCAAATCTGCGGAGAAAACAGCTCTCTGCACATCGACTTTCCCTTTATCCGGAAGATTGTCAGGTCGGGAAGACGCACGCGGTGCCGCGCCCCCTTTGTTTCCCCTCTTTTCCACCCCAAGACGAAAGTTAGATTAATCCTCCAGGGACGACATCTGTGCGCCATACTGACCGGTATCGTCGGACCAGGGGAATTGTGGGGAATACTCTCTGTCATTACCGGATTAGTTACGTGACATTGCGCCACGACAGAGATGAAACTGACCGGGCCATGGCGGAAGCGTGGTTATACTCGCCGATAAGGTAGAGTGGGAAACAAATAATGGCGGCGCTGCTCTAAAGAGTAGAGCAGAGGACTAGGATAGAGGGCGCGCATGCGCGTAAAAGAATTTTCGTATGCTATACAGAGCAAACCTTTCTTTAAACAGGTAGTTATACCGGTACAGCGAGAAGCGTGTAAATAAGGATTTTAGAGAAAATAGTGTGATGAATGAAAACTGACAAGACACTCGAGTGAGGATAGAGGTTAGGATACGAGGCAACGAGAGCAGTAAGGAAGGTAAGTAAGAATAAAGTTGAAAAATTTTTAAAAGACGAGAACAAGAATAAGTATTATCGGAAGAAAGAAAGGCGGAGAAGAAGCGGAAGAGGCTGTGGAAGTTGGGAAAGGAGAGGTAAGAAACTATGAGGAAATGGAAGAAGTCGCAATCAGGGAAGAGAGGTTAGGAGACAAAAAAGATATAAAGAGAAAAAGAGAGATAGGCTGTCGCTGGAGGATGACAGAATGGGAGAAAGTCACGGTAATAAGAAGACAACAGAGCTGTGGGGGAAAGAAAAACGAGAGGAGCTAGAAAAGAAAGATAACGGTGTGAACCATGTAGCAAAAAGGATAGATTCGGAAAAAAATACCACACAAGGAAGTAGAGACATATGAGAGAGAAAAAACACAAGGAATGGCGGGTATAATAGTGGCAAGTAGAGGAGAGGGTGGGCATATGACGTAAGGTAGAAATATGAGGCACAAGAAAGTAAGGAAATCTGTAAGATTCACAATATTTATGTTTCTGCGGTGCGCCCACATGAAATTCCTTAAATTTCTACGTTTGATTCATCCATTTCTATCTATGCCGAGAATTTCAAGGTTAAATGTATTCTATTCTATTTCAAAATGAATTATTAGGTTTCTTTGCACTTTCGGACATTGTTGCGTACTTTCCAGAATTTGAGATTGGAAAATGTCAAAAAGTCTAAATCTCTTGTAAATTATAGTAACATAACCTCGTAGAGCCGTTGGTCGCACAAAAAGAAACTGGCAGTTGCGCGTCGTCCTTGAAGGGTTAATCGCGGCGGTCTCGCACGCTTATCTCGAAACTTTCCCGGCGCCGCTGGTCTTTTTCGACGATGGTTTCGACCGGATATTCCACGGGACCACCCTTTTCGCGGAAACGTTCCCCGCAAAGCCGATAATCTATCGCGAGCAATACTTTCCGGGGGCCCCGCGGAATTTACGCGCGGCACTTTAATTCTCAGAATTGAATGTACACTCGGCCAACGCGATCTCGCCGCGTTTTCATTGGCTGCCGACGAATCCCCGCGTTTTTCACGTGGCCATATTGCGACCCTGGTATCCCTGTCGCGATTAAGCACCCTTATCGCCCAGAAGGATGGGGATTGTGGCCCCGGCCGTGTACAAAGTGGAGTGAATCTGAACGCGAATAAGGGAAATTCGCTTCTTCATGAACACGCCGTGTCGCAAATTAATTGAAAGGTACACTGCGGAGGTTTGTGCGAAATCAAAATTGCAGTATTTACAGCAATACTTTACTTAACCGATGCATTTCTGTAGAGAATCGTTTTACAAGAGATGAAAACTTTCTTCTACATTCTTCTTCTTAACTTTAAACACGCGTAACTTTTGAACCAGTGAATTCCTCGCCTTGATACTTCGATTTTTCGCATTTTCTCGCCAAGATGTACAGGATTATATAGTAAAAAGTGAAAAATTTCTGGGTTCTCAAAGTGAAGTTTAACCAACTTTTTTTTATTACACTAAATTGACCACGGTTAAAATATCTAGGAAGATTTTGATACTTTCTCGTTCTTAACAATGTGATTTTCAGTTTCATGTCAGCAGAGATTCAATTGTGAATTATATTGCCACGACAATTGCCAAGCGAATATGACGTAGCAAGGCGGTTATGGTTCGCGCGTACGTTTCTTGCGTAGCAGAGACAATCAACAGACCTTCTCGGAGCATGGTCCCCTAGATCCGCAGGTGCCGGTGTACGCGACCTCGATGTTGGTCTTCGTCAAGCAGGCTTGTCTCTTCAGCTCGCAGAGGGACGTGTACGTTCTGCCTCCCCGGGCGCAGACCGGTCTCATCACCGGCTCGCATTCCGGACCGCACTCGCAGCTCGCTATCCCTTGTCGGTTAATGACGCACTGCTCGTACGGGCTGCACTTCGCTTCGTCGCACGGATTGATTCCTGCACAATGGCGCGGATTACAAATCACCGACCGTGTCCCCGTCTGTCGGCGAAGGTTTTGTTCGCCGATCGCGGAACAGTGGACACCGACGCGATGTTTGTTCCCGACAAACTTTCGACCACCGAGATCGCGAGCAAAGAAATGGAACTGGGCTCTCGATGCGGTTTTGCGGCGAACCGCGAACTTTCTTGTCGAGTTACGCGAATCTTGTACGGCGCACACTAGTTCGATCACTCTGGCCGCTGGCCGGACAAAATTATTTGTTCACCTTTCTGAATTTATTTCGGGTTTTTTAAATTGCTAGAACACAAGTCAGCTTTGTATCTTTTGATACTTGAAATCTGTTTTCGTACGTCGGTCCCTTGTTGAAAATTACACAATTTTGCCCTGCATATCGTTCGTCTGGTTGCAATAGTTTTCAAGGTATTCGATTAAATTCGTATTTCGAATGTGCTTTTTTAAACATTAATTTAGACTCAACTTTTCATAGATTCAAGTGGAGCATTGATACTTTCTCATTGGCAAACTTTTGCTTACTTCTAAAAATTAACCGGTCGACTAGGCTTGACCGATTTGCAAAAATACAAAAAAGTGATTGATAATTTAGAATATCAGCAACGTTCTTTCCGAAGTGATTAAACGACAACTTTGAGATAATTAAAACTGTATTTTAAACGTTTACAAGTTTCCAGTCAAGCGAATTTCATAATCGTTTTTTCCCATAATTATGTAAAGATCCCTTTGGCTGTCTTCTCGGTTTAAAACTTCTAACAAGCTTGACGACAAGACTGTCCTCTGTGTAATTGACAGATTTCCAGATCGCTGATTTATGTAATAGAATTATACGCTATAATGAACGGCGAGATGTAAATGGGATTTGGAGCAATTGCGGGCGAGTTACACGATTTCGCTGGTAGAATTCAAATTACCTGAGCTGCAGGCGCCGTTGTACACCTTCCTGAGCGACAATCTCGATCTGCAAGCTTCCTGCTTGAGGCTACATTCATTCGAGTATGTTTTACCATCGCTTCCACAAACCGGTGAGAACTCAAGGCCGCATTGCTCGCCGCAACGACAGGCTGGTTGCCTCGAGTCGTCCAGCTGACAGATTTCCGGTTCTACGCACTCCACGTTTCCGCAGGGATCTGGAAAATTAAATTGCGGTATGTGCGGCTTGAAATATCGTTGAACAACAACTCGCGATGATGTATTGTGTACCAACGGAACGTATCGGTCCGCTGGTAAATATTTTAAATGTTTGGCCAGCGAATCCTCTATCACTGTCTTCCTTTGCTGCTCTTAACTAAATTGGAATTTATTTTACAGAACACGGATATAATGCACGTTGAGTTTGATCAAAATGTCGGCGTCACAAGAGAGAAAATGTATCATTAATTATAGTAAAAATTTTACGAATAAACCGCACGCGGAAATACGTGAAACGTATCGAGCAATTCATTTAAACAATTTAATGCAATTTGCGGTGCATTGGTACGTCTGGAGGCGAGATTTGTTTAACACTTATTTACGCTAAAGAAGTTTATAAAAAATTACGTATTTGCCGAAATCAGTGTGGGCACCTTAGAAAATTTTAATTTTTTGTTAGTGATTCGTTAACACGTCTTAGGATACTGTTTTGAAAATATTAAAAGAGTCATTTCTTATTGACTACGTTTTATTGTGAAAGTAGTTACTAGAATATAGTTTCATTTACAAATTCTAAAGAGTAACATGACAGCATTAGATACTGCGGTGAGACAATTGATAAAACGCCTTTGTTTTTCATTATTTTTTTATGGAACTTTTACCAACATATTTGTAGCATTTTCTTTTTAGTAAAGCGAGTGTGAATACAGTACAATTTGAAGAAATTTCATTGCCATGAAGTGGTCACAGAGGTGCAATCCCGGATTTCTGTAAATTAGCTCGCAAATAAGCAGCAGCGTCTTCGGCGACCGTTCTTGGAAAAATCGAGCCCGGGGAAAACGAAGCTCCTACAAACGATACAGGAATATTTGTACACGACGAAATGGGGAAGGGGCTTGGGGGGAGGGGGGCTTCGATTACAACTCTAGACGAGCCACTAAACTGGCGGCTGGCGAGGAAGAAACGAGGGTGGTTGCGGAAGGGTCGAGTTTAGCCGCTCCACTGGTCTGTAACTCGAACCAACCCCGAGAAACACCACCGCCCCCGGGAACTTGCCGCGTCAGCCTCGCTATAAGGTCGGAACCTACCGCCTACGGACAGGAAACGGAATCCAACTTCCTTCCTTAGTCGAGGGCGAAGATTAATCTCGGCGCAGCCATGCTTCTACCTGCGCCACGGTAACCCCTTGGACCCCCGTGGAACCCCGGCCATCCCTCTTCGCGAGAACCGCGTACACTTCTCACCGGGCTCTTTCTATCTGCCTTTATCAATCTGACTCCAACCAACCTGCCACCGCCCCCGGGGCCAACTCAAATCTTCCCGGAGCATTCTCTCGGCTATGCGGACCCTGACTGTTGCACCTAATAACATTACACCCGAGCCAGGTAATGGGGTCCCGAAACTTTGCTATAACGCCATTATGCATTACACCGTATGCGATGGGTCGATATCCGGGCCCTCTGCGAACGCGCCCTGGCTCGAAAAACCGTGTAAAGGTCGATTTACACTATCCGCACAACATTATTTTATGCAAAAAATAATTAATTTGAAGTTTCGCGCGCAAAACAGAATTTACTCTGTTTCAGGGGAGACATTTTAGGGTGGAGGTCACAAATCTCCAACTCACCAAAAAATTCGAGAACCATTTTTTAAAAAGTTACCCCGTTCTGAAGAGTGTAGGGAGACTCTTCCGACTGTATTTCAGATTCCTCTGAAAATCGTGGAAACAAACTGGACCACGTTTAGTCAAAATGTGGTAGTATCAATGAACTAATAAATAAGGAAGGTTGAACGACCAAAGGATTCAATTTTTACGGTAGTATAATCGAGAAAGTCCTGGTTTTTCGACAGAGTATGACGATTAGAACGATTTTAATCAACAAGTTTTATTTAGAGAACATTATGTTTATTTAAAGTGACCTAATTCGTATGAAGACTCCTTCGACCGACCGTGCATACAAAATCTAGCAAGGCAAATCACGTTGTTCAAAACACCAGCTTTCTTCGGAAGCAGCGAACCGGAAGTCCGAAGATGGGCAGACTAACTTCACGCAACATTACCTGGATACGGATTTCTGTGCCGTCGTCGGACTATTCCGGGATGATCCCCTTTCTACTCGGAACGTACCGTTACCCGTAGCATGGTCGCGAGTGGGCTGGGATGCTCGGCGATCGGTCGAGTACAGTTAGTTCTCGATACATGTCAACAACACGGGTCTTGCCAGTGTCGTGCATCGTGCAGGAGACATACCCGAGGCGTGTTATGTTTACACTCCGTCCGAGCCCCCTCACGGGGTATACCTCGCGGTAGTGGGGAAAATTCCGCGACGTTTATCATGTAGGCCTCGGCGACATATATAGAGAAATTCCACACGAGGCGCGGAATCGCGGAGGAGCGGTGACGACGCGAAAGCCAATTTCCAGGACGTCGTCGGAAGCGTTGATTCGTCCTATTTAAATTCCCCGGGGACGCGGTAATTTTCCATCCTCTTATAATTCAATTGGGGATGGGAAGTACGTTGTCGTTGGCGGGATGTAGTGGGGGTGGTGGAACGGAGGGAAGGGGCGGTATTAAAATAACATTGAATGTAAAGTGGACGCGTGCGAGGTGGGGGGAGAGGGGGTGGGGGGCAAAAGAGGGCGGGATAAAGGTGGGAAATGGAAAAAGATCGGGACAGGCTGGCGTCACTTGAAACCGTAAAACCCCTCGTAAATTGCCTTAAAGCCCTTCGATCGTGGACAGTGTGCGTCGAGTCCTCGATTCACACCCCGTTCCGGCCCCGGGCGATTTCGTCGAACAAAAGCCATCCGGACGAGCGATAAAAGTGTGTTTAAAATTCCCGCGTCGCCGCGGGGCAATTGTTTTTAAGTCCGTCGCCCGCGCGCCCCGGCCCTCGCAGCCACAGTCTTTCTTCTTCAACCCCCGGCGAGCAGCCCCGACCAACGTTCGACCGCGGTCCCGTCTAATCTTTCGAGTTACGCGAAACTTTCTACGTGGCCCTGGCTACCTTTTTCTCTTTTTTTCTCCTCCCTATCTCCCCCTCTTTCCTTCCCTCCTACCCCTATCTCTCCGAGCCTCTACCCCTATCGAGCGTAGCCTGGGCATGTTCCGGCACGCCGCGCGTATTTTGCATTCCCGCGGAATAACTTTCAGAAAGGAATAATAAACGGGGTCGGAGGCGGGCAGGGGCGGAATAAGATAGAAGCTGTCCGGGAGGGTAAGTGGCGGATAAAGGGAATTGAATTGAGTTTGGTCAACGAACGGAAAGATCGCTAACTTCGCCTCCCCCCCCCGTCCTCCTCATCCTCCAATCCCCGTCGCTCTTCGCTCTGAATTCTTATCTCGCGTCGCGTTATTGTTGCGAACGGTTTATTCATTTAACGGCGGAATCTGTTTGCGCTTTTGTGCGCTCGCCGGCCGGAATGCTCGGCTTCCAGGACAATGAAATGTCGTTCGGTCGTCTCTTTTTCCACGGAATTGTTTCGCCGGGAAAAGTCGAAGAGGACAGCCCGGCCAGGTATTACGTTTAAATTGTTTTGGCTCTTCTAATTTTTCTTGCTCACTTCTCCACTTGTTTGCAGCAACTTCGGGGTGTACACGGGAATAGAATTCGCGTCGTTGTTCATGGTTAATTTATGATGCTTTGAAGCTGGAATATGGACGTTTGTCGACTTCACTTTGTTAACGGTTAACGCTTTATCTACCGGATATGTATTAATAGACCTCTCGATTATTGTGCTGTACCAAATGGAAGCTGGAAAATATTCTGGAAATTATTAGATTGTGAGGGTGAGTTTGCGATCGAAGTTTCTGTTGCTGTTGAAGGACCTAAAATTTTCCCTTAAACAATTAATGACGTCAGATTATGTGCTCCTTCTAAGCAAGTTCGACTCGCATTTCTGTCTACCATGAACAGCAAACGAAACATTCAAAGGACTTGACCACTATAAAACGTAAAATTCACAGCTGATTCAAGAACACGGAAACACAATATAAACAGTGTTCTCGCAAAATAGAATTGCCGCTCGGATGATCGCGGTGCATTATTTCAATGAAAATGTTAACGATTCCGATTTCAACTTGTAGCAGATTACAGATAAAAGGACCTCGCGAGCACGAACTCTCCTCCCATTTTTACCAGGTCCTAATTCAATTGCATCAAATCCCCCGACAAAAAGAACAGTAAAACTTTACTGCGAAATCATGTTTCATATCTGCCGAAAAACTTTCGTGGGCAATTTAACGATCGGCCTGCCGGGTTTCTTTAGTGCGACGGGCAGAACGGTAACACAGAGATGCGTGCGCGCTTGAAAATTGGTTCAACGATAAAAAAAAATCAGAAATTTCGCCTCCAGGCAAACATTCCGCTCCTCCACGCCCCCCTCCCGCAGAGAGTTGTTGTAAAAAGGAACTGGTAGTTAAAATTACATCGTTGCAACGTGATTAACTGCTCTCGGCCATCGGCACTGGTTTTTCGCCGGGATTTTTCATATTCCGTATACAGCTGCGACGACCATTCGGAATCCGCGAGCGTTTCCCGCGAATTTTCTCCGTTATTTTCGCTCGAATTCGTTTTCACTTAACGATCGCGGCCGTGCTCTTTGTCCCGTCGCTAAAGCGTAGATTACCGGGGGGACCGGGAGAGGATTGTCGCGTTTTCGTGGCCGGAAGGATTGTTTGATTCTAACATTGTCCGTAAGCATCGGCGGATCCGTTTTTTTTTCATCGGATCGCGATAATTCGAAAATGTTCGACGGAGCTCGACTCCTCGCGGTGGTGAGGCAGGCGAATATTTTTCCTGATGCACGAATCGAACGAGATCGGCTCCGTTTAGCCAGTCTTCCTCGATCGGATCGATGGAGCACAGTCCGGTGCTTCGAATTTGTACGTGCCGACGCGGGACGCGATCGTTGGAAGCTGAAACGCAGGTATCTCGCGGCGAATTAATTTCAACGACACCTGCACCCAGCACCGGCTTAATTATAACAGGGATCCACGAACGAAATGCCATTGCGACTGAGCTACTGAAACGGCGGATAGATAAATTCTCTCCCGGCAGCGCTCGCGACAAGCCGCGCCACCGAATCTCACGTATTAAACGACAATTTCCGGTAAAATCACTTCCCAGCGACGGGGCTCGAACCGTCAGCCACTCCGAGCACGATGAAACGCTTTCTAACGAACCGGACAAAACCTGCGATCTAATTTCGACGGCCGATCCCCGAGGAACGATCGTTAAAAGAGAGCGCGGCAGATTTTTGGGGTTCGCGAGGCTCGTTCGATCAGCGAGCGGCTCTCTGACGGGTTGCGGAGAATTGACCTTGAAGCGAGGAATTGGTGAAGAAATGTTACTGGGCCAATGCAGATATTTCATCAGATTCTTAATCCTTCTAAACGCGACCCTTCGGAAATAGTACTGCAAAAGATACGGACGTAACACGTTGTCCATCTTCGTTTCACACTTTAAATTGACCCCTTGCCTCGTAACGTCGAGTCAGACTCGTGGCGAAGATATCAAACACAGTCGACTAAATACTATGTGAGCTACTAAACTCTTTGAACCAGAAATAAAATTCTGTTTTTCTAAATATAACTGTCAATATACGTCTAAATATATAAGTGATTGCAATATATATGTCGCCAAGGCCTGGATGATGAACGTCGCGGAATTATCCCCACTACCTTGGACGCCGAGGAATGTAAACATAACACTGTTTGGGTATGTCTCCTGGACGATACATGTCGCTGGCAAGACCCGTGTTGTTGACATATATCGAGAATTCGCTGTATCGATTTTCTTTTTCTTATTGAATATTATAGAAATCAAATGGATATAAATATAGCAAGGGATTCAACAGTTCTGTTCCATTTATAATTTCACATTTGAGCATCTTAAGTGTCACAGTGGTGGCATCCGAATTTTTTACCAGTTTCAGAAATTCATTTCTATTGTCTAATTATACAGGGTGTGCCATTTTAAATTCCCAAGGAAAATATGTCGAGAAATATGAACGAAAAAATGTTTCACATAGAAGTTGTACAATTTCGCAGGGGACACATTGTTATTTATTCGATCTTGAGATGACCTTGAAAAGGCCTATAAAGGTGTACTTTGAATTTCTAAATTGGGACTAATATTTCTGATGGTATATTATTATTGCTGGCATCAAAGCTCGATTTAGCCAAAGAATTTTAATTTTTAATTCGTCTTAGACGAAAGGCATAATGTTCGTATTTAATAAAATTTGTTCGAAGTGCTTATCACGAGTCTGACTCGTTATTACACGCGAAGGGGTTAAAACAGTGACCGGGCTAAGTGGTACGAAGTACACAGGGTGACAAGGAAATGATTGTCGTTCACAACTACCCCGCAAAATCACTTAGGCACAACAATAAAACTGAGTATCTTCCTACATCGACACGTTCTCTTCCGCGAAAGTGTTGAAAGCTGAAGAGAAATCGTATGCCGGGAAAGACGACGGGCAATATTCAAATAATCCGCGGTTCCCACCCGGGAGCCGTACAATCTCCCCCCTAATCACGTTCAGCAACCAGAGAATCACCTGACGACCTCCTTTGAAACAAATTGCACAGCTCGGAGGGGCGGACAATAAAATTCCGAAAGGACGGATAACTGCCGATAAATTTTGCACGGCTTGATTCCGGGCGCATATCGGGCGTCGCTCTGCGAGTCCTAGTGGGCGTCTGGGGAAAGTAGCGAGAAAGCAGGATGGTCGTTAATTTTTCGGGGTCTGCGTAAAGTGGGTTCCGCGGACGTTCCGTGATACGGCCGGGTCGCAAAATTCATAGAAGCTGGCGGGAGTTGGGTTACGAAGATCGTATAAACGAATTATGCCCTGGGAGCAATGACTCGGGTTTATGTTAACAGCGGCATCTCGTGCCGCTTCCTGTTCACGTGTACTGGCATGAAGCCACTTCCGTTCGATCTGCGCCAGCCCTGAAACCTAAGGAACCCTTCCTTGGCCTCCCTCACCCTCCTCTCTCTCTCTCTCTCTCTCTCTCTCTCCCTCTCTATCTCTGCCGCCCTTAGCAGCCGAACACAGAGAGGCGGCAGTCACTTAGGCTTCAGGCGCGTAAACATAAGCGCGCGAGAGCATCCGCTTAGGAATATGATGGTAATTTACGGTGGTTTCGGGGATACGAGCATCCGGGTTCACCCCGGGCTCTCTCCCTCTCTCTCTCTCTCTCTCTCTCTCTCTCTCTCTCTCGCCCCATGTTTGCTGCATCGTAAACGGGCTACTTTGCCAGCCGAAGCCGACGCTCCGTTGCTCGATACCATCCTAAAGACTGCCAACCATGTGTCGTTAGTAAATTATAAGCGGTTTCGCGAATGAGCGCAGATGGAATCCTATATTCCGTTGCAGCTCGCCACCACCGACGGGATTTATGGGTTTAATTGGGAGCCATTGTCATCTAACAGCTGTCGCGAGTGTCTTCCAATTTATGGAAGTAAGATTGCCATAACGGTTTTCGGTCCCGGGAGCCAGGTGATTTGGGAGACTGGCAGACTACGGTGAGATACTGGTAGCTATGGTAAATGGCCCTTTTAATGGTCGCGCGAGATCATGAGCATTTTGTGGTAAATATTTGAATACCGGTTGTTGATGCGGTTATTTCCCTGGGTCAGTAACACTTTGAATTTGTAATGCGGTTTTGTAACGAATTAAAGGGTGGCCACGGCAAATGGCCCTTTCATGGGTTGCGTGGGATTATGTGCATTTTCTTCTAAATATTTGAATATTGGTTATTGATGGGATTCTACACCCTTGGTGTAGTAACATTTGGAATTTGTAGGGCATTCTTACAACGAGTTTACGTTACAAGTTGGATATGGCAAATGGCCCTTTTGTTGGTTTGTATGAGATTATGAGTATTTTATTGTAATTATTAGACGGATTATTTTTGACATGATTCCACTCTTTTGGCCTAATGAAATTTGAAGTTTGCAATACTATTTCGCAGCGAATTTAGATTGACCTGAGGCACTATGTTTCATTTGTTACTTGTGCAGAGTGCGACACCCTATAAGCAAAAATACAATTCTTGTTGATTCGTGTGTAATTCGACTAATTCGTACAAATTCTCTTAAGCAATAAATTTTTCTTCCTTATTTTCTCCATTTCTAACTTAAAATAATTAGGAATAATACTATCACACCAAGCTTAAATGCATACAATATTATAGACCAGGGAGACATTTTGCGAACGGAACGCAAGCAGTATGTTTAACCCTGTAACATTGATTCTTTTTCACTTAATTTGGCATTCGATATTAAATCGCCACGAAGGTAAAAGTTAAGTGAAATAGAGAAAGTAACGTTCACAATTCGCAAATTTTTGTCATTCGAAGGGAGAAAATGCAAATTTCGGTCTCTCAGGCTATTGTTCATATCGTTCGCAAATAATAAAGCGAAATACAGAGTATATTGCCTTCCTCTATTCATCGCAACGCGCACTGTGTGCGAGAAAAATGTTTAAAAATGACACAAAGAGCGGAGGTTCAAATGAAGTTCTGTGGAAAGTGGAGACATCAAATTCAGTTAACTTTCTTGCACGCTTCGTTTATCCCAATTTGTTTGTACATTGCGACTGCATTGAAACATATTTCAACATGAAATGTAGAATACAGGTTGTCCTTATACGAGATCGTGAAGAAAAAATCGATAAAATCCGATCGTCAAAAACGACTCCATTTCAAGGAGATTTTTCGATAGAATGTACTCCCGCAGGATTTCTCGAACTTCTGAGGTCTTAAATTATAGGTAGAACATGGCACTTTGTGACTGGGCTATTTTACTTTAACAAGAAACACGGGATCGAGTCGAAAAATCGATTAAATCCAAAAAAGATCGGCTCGAACGAAATTGACTCTATGTTAGAAAAGGTACTTCGAATCGATCCTAGAATGCGTACCCGCAGGAATTTCCTAGCTTGTGCTGGCTGACCAAGAATAGTCGATCCCGTGACCTATAAAACAGCACACTCTAAATCATCCAATTCCCGCACGATAAGTTTGAAACTCCGGTTCGGAAGAATGTCTCCCCGCCAATAAAACGCTGCTGCACGCCAGGAGAATACGAAATTCCGCGTGCACGAAATTCGCCGTATCACCTATGACGATCCAACGGAGAAATACAGTCAAACCTGTTTTTGTGCGGTCCTTTTCTATGAGATTTTCTTTTTGTACGATTTGTTTTTATGCGGTTTACGAATGCCAACGGTGTTGGCATTATAACACCCTTGTAATAAGGATCCCCTGCAGGGATCCAGCTTTGCAACAAACTGGAAAATCATTTTCTTAAAATAGATAACAATTCCGGAAGTAGTTTGAAATTCCAAAAAGAGCTTCGGTCGTGTATATCTGGCTATCGTGACGTTTACAAGCAGCTGATCAAACGACCGTCGTCGCAAAAACTTATCACTGACTTCATGCTAACAAAAAGTAAATCAACTCTAGTATCTTCAAGTGACGAAAGCGATTTCGAACCAGTTCATCGCAAGAAGATGCGCGTTCTGGACTACGACGAGTAGTATTGAATTATGTGCATCTTGAAAATTTCTCCATGTTTAAAATGAGAAATTAAATTTTTTAAAAATGTTTCCATGTTTAAATGTTCCATTCAATTATTTATATTGTTTGGAAAGCACTTTCTCGCTATTTCGTAAATCTTTGACATATTTTCTAAGCGAGACTCTTTTCATGCGGTCCCTCTCCGCCGCATAAAAGAAATTTTCTTTAACCCTTTAACGCACAGTTTAAAAAAAAAAAACCGGCAAAAGAAAAATCAATTTTTGATGGAGCATTTTGATATACTGCGCTTTTGTTCCATGGAAAAAGGCTATATTTTATTCTTGAATAAATAAGTGTCATAGCTTACAATCCCATGTAAATGATAAATATCAATAAAACGATTTTTTTTCTTTGCTTTCACATTGTTATTTTAAACTTCTCGATTATATTCGAGTGTGAAAAATTATAGCAGCATAAAATACAACGCCGCTCGAATTATCTCGAGTGTGCACAGTTTGGCCTGTTTAGCGCGCTCGAATGAACTCGAGCGTACAAGGGGTTAATATGTTGTAAAAAATTATTTGTTATTTATGAAGTTTTTGAATACTGTTTTTGTGCGGTTTCTTTTATGCGGTCCCTATCTACCGCACGAAAACAGGTTCGACTGTACTTATGCCGGCCTGTTTATTTTATAAGCGGGCTGAAACTTTTCCGCCGTATTTCAAAACTTGCCGGCGGTTGTCCCGCGAACTCGTTTCAAAAACAATTCCATATCGCGGCGCGGCGGCGTTTCCGCTGCGTTTTCCCGCGATCAATCGAGTGTCTCCTCCTGTCGCGAAACAAACAACCGAGAGACGTAATCGGCTCGTTGCACACGCTCACGGGGGGTGACGGAGCGAGTGCATTCCCGAACCGCCGGCGGATCGGGTCCGTCTACAATTTCCCCGCGAATACGGGGGCTCCGGCTCGGCCGTACGTGGAATACCTTAACCGGACTGGTGTGAGAATTTAGTTGAGCCCATTTCGAGGAACCCCGGGCTCCGTCGGGTTAGCCTTCCTCGATTCCCATACCCCGGGACCATCGGACGACCCTTATTTCGGCACGCTCGAGCGTGAAGAAAACGGCGCCCGCTCGCCTCCATTTCGGATCTGGATATTCACGGGAAACGAGCTAAAGCGAATTTCTTGAGGAAATGGAGGGCCGGGACAACGCTCTCTCGGAAAGAGAACCGCGATCGCGCACCATTTCTCAAAGACTCTACGCCGCGCTGGCCTCGAAATTCGTCGCTTCGAGCGATCCTCCGACCAGAAATTACTTATTTGCGGAACTCGAGAACGTGAAAAACTGATTTTTGTCCGTGGCTTCGGGCTGGTGTTCGCCGAGAAGTTTTCGAAAATTTGAGGAAACTATTTTTATGGTATCTTAACTTAAACCTTCGAGCGCTCTCCTCTCGGAATCGTGTTTCTCGAAATGCTCGAAAGGCCCATTTCAATGAAATTTTCCAAGGATGTTCCGCAAAGGTGTCATTCTTATCGGTATAAGAGCTATTAAGATGCTTGCAAAATTGTTTTCGCAATGGACAAATTAGTGCCAGAATCGAGGACTTTCTTCTTGTCTAACATGGCGGAATTTTGTTACAAATGAATTTCTAATGGAAGATATTTGTACATTTCAATACAGTGAATTCTCGATATATGTCAACAACACGGATCTTGCCAGCGTCGTGTATCGCCCAGGAGGGGGTAATTCCGCGACGTTTACAATCCAGGCCTTGGCGACATACATACAGAAGTGACTGTACCTCGTTGATAACGCAATAAATTGCGCTTTTGCGCGGATCTTTTGACGGAAATCTTAAAAAATGAGCACAAAACGTGAAACTGTAACGAGATGGAAGAGGTTCAAGTCGGTGGCCAAGAAACGAAGCGAATTTCTGCGAAGCAGAACTCGTTGCATGACACGACGATCCCATAATCGTCTTGCGTGACCAACATTATTAATTCTCCGCCGCGTTCGTGGTTTCCGGGTCATTTTAACTAGACCCATATTCCTCGCTGCATAATTATTCGTTGTCGTTAACTAGACCTCTGAGTCGTTTCGTCGACTGTCGCGGTCGAGCGCTGTGCCACTCGAATATTTAATACTTTCTAATCCGATTTTTCGAAATAAAAAACATAATTGTTTCCAAGTACGTGGATTCAATGAAACTTGGTCCAGAATGTAATGCGTGAGGACACATTTGATAATGATACGTGGTCACGTTTAATTTTTGGAGAAATGATAAAAACTCTGAATCAACGAGAATGGCGGCTCTAAGTCGACGTTAAAAATAACCGTACCATTGTTACAGACATTTTTGCGTTACTAAGTTTAAGTTTAACCAAGTTCAAGTTAATTTTCGAGAACGAGAAAATTGAATGTTGTATGAGTAAACCTCTGTATCTTTAAGCTCAGCGTCACCCATAGGAGCTTTACACTGTAATTCGGTGTGGGAAGGTTATCGCTTAACAATTGGCTGTTTCAATATAAAATCATTAATCTGAACAAATGAGCCTTACAATTTCACCATCCACTGTAACCTCAAACGCAAAAGGTTGAGTCTTTTGTGTTGTAACATTGCACGAAATAATATCCACAATAGTCCATAAAAGAATAGGAATCTCGAAGCGAGCCTAACAAATCGAGATCTGAGTGCGGGGGGTTAAATTTTTCGTAACATACAAATTAAAAATAAGTCAATGACTCCAAATAGGTTAAGCGAAGGAATTCATTAATCACAAAAAAAAAATAATTCCCCAATCTCCAAACTTCCCTTCCGACCGGCAATCACCCTCGACACCCGATAACGCAACTTCCCGGGCAGCTGGCAGCGACACACCTCGGCTCCGATTCAGGGCATTAAATAACATTAACAATACTAAAGACTCGCCGTGCCTTTAATCGCCGTCTCCGGACACGCTTTATCGCGCCCGCGCCCTCCGCCCACGCTCTCCACCCTCCGCCCCGTCACCGTCGCTACTTTCAATCATTGAAAAAGTTCGTCTGCCTCGAAAACTCGTTTTCCCTCGCTCACCCCCCGGTCGACCCAGGCCACCCGCGCCCTGCCATCCACCCCCTCGTGCCCCACCACGTTTTTTCAATTTACCTTCGGGCCAATCGTCGCTGACAGTGGAGCCGGCGAAGAGAGCTCGGCGAAGAGGGTGGAAACGGGGGTGACGATCGAAAAGTCTCGAAAGTTTCGAGCTAATTTGATTTATCGTCGCAGCCACTTGAGATTCGCGACCCGACTACTCGTTCCAGCGGCCACCCTCTTTCGCCTTCGCCCGCCGAGTCGGCATCGTCGTTGCCCGAAGAAATTAGGAGAGGTCAGGGACTCGGACGGGCCACCGACGGGAATAACCCCCTAACCATCCGGAATTTATTATTGATTTCGTCGTTTCACCGACCACGGTTCCTCCGGGTGGTTTGGCTCGCGGGGAGGGTGGCTGGATACGATTGATAAAGAACACCCCTCGCTCTCGTGACTTTCACTTCGATGAGAAGCAGCGGAAAGAATGGGAGCTCCTTCGGTCGACGGGGCCTCCCGAATCTTTCGAGCATTCTCGTCCGGTTATTATGTCTCATTGTTATCGCTATAATCTGAGAAACAGAGAACGAACCCGCTGCTCCCGGTGTTTCCAGCATAACGCGACTAATTTTTTTTTCTCTCCGAGGATCCTTTCCCTCGTTCTTTTGGATTGATGGGTTTGTATCGACCAGCTACCGGCTGTCTCGCGAACGAGGGCCTTGACCTGGCCAAGCCTGTCAAAATGGCGGATTTCCGATTCTTTATTTTATCGGTATTAAAATTCTATAAATGTTTATGACTAGACACATTTATCCGGGCATATTCCGTGAAAATAATCGTACGATGTCTCGAAAATGCAGTCTTGCTATTTTCAGTTTATAATGCAAATTAGTTACAGCATAAAAACAGCTGTGGTGGTCTGAGTAAAAATTTCAAACAAATTCCTCTTTTTGCTTATTGTGAACCGTGTCGATTAATATATTGGACATTGTGAATTGTATATTGTATGCTAGGATGCTGAAGACATATATCGAATAAAGAAAAAGTTGACTTTCACAATCGCCGGCACAATTAGTCGAGTTGAAGTGGGGACATTTTGCTCAACTATTTCTGAGGGGCGTATATGAGCGAATAAAAACCACCAGTCGGCTAAGGAAATCCAGGACAGTTAAACGAGGCCAAAGAATAATAATTCTCTTCGCTAATCCCACGGATCTAACACTGATACCGCGGACGGTTAAATCGGCGCGATTTCTATGGCCGCCGCTGCACTTGCCCTGGACCGTGCGATACAATTGACGAAACGAAGCGGTCCAAGCTGCGAGCAATTTAATTAGAGTTCACATTTGCTCGGTTACTTTCCAACAGCTGGACTGGGAAGATCAACAGCAATTACGTCGCACCGAAGCCGTCCGAACCGGCGAGGGATCGCGGTTACGTTAACTGTCGCGATTACTATTAAAGTTACCGATGTACGGCAACGATTTTTATGACGTTTAGACTACACCCTAGCTTATAAGATCTAACGTCTCCTTTTCGAGAAAAATGAGTTTGAAGACCTACCGGGTTTGCGAGCCTAGCGTATGCAGGAAGTAGAATAGGTCGGTCATGATCAGACACGTCAGACTATTTTGGAACACTCTGATTCCCGAGAAATTGTCAATATTTGAACTATTATGATTCTACGATGATTTCAAATCTGTGATTGTTTTAGTCAAGTAACAAATTTTTCAGTTTTTACAGACCTTACAATTCCTAAAACATTTGCGACAAAAAAAGCGTCTTTGGTAGACAAAAATTAAAATGAGTGCAGCAATATTTCTGTTCTATTTTTCCTTTTTTTACCGAAATTATCACAGTCCAAATATCGGTAGAATTTCTCGAGGACAGAAAATTTATTGCTCAAATAGTTTTTGGATCCGGCGTGGATGGATTTTACATAGAATTTTACAGTATTGTCGCAGAAGTGTATTGTCTTAATCTCGCGTGTGTAAACCTTGGCGTTGCCAAGTAAAATTTCCGGGAGATCGACTCTCTTAACAATTACTGTAACCGTAACGATCAGTATGCTCGTCCGAAGAATAAGAAGCGGTGCAAACGGGTCTGACGGAAGAGGGGCGGTTGCGGCGGTCGGATTCACCTAATCCTAAGTAAACGGGCGGCCTCCACCTTCTCTCGCAGCTACCTGTCTGATCAAACATTTGTCTTTACTACTCGGTTGATTAAACGCTCGCCGAGTTTATATTGCATTCGAGAACGGCGCCGCCTTCCGGTTCGATCTGGTGCGTGTCGCGGGGGACTTCCGGGGAAAACGTGTCGGATCCGAGGGAAGAAAACTGAAAGACCAGAAACTAGATCGGCGAGATACGATGAACCAGTTGAAACCGGAACGAGACTGTTCGGGGATGGGACAGGACCCTGGAAATAAGTACTAACAAACTGGGAAGAGGAAGCGTTTCCGACGGATGCGCTCTCTCGACACCGTTCAGTGTCGAATATCAACTCCAAGGATTCCCGCAAAATCAAGGTAAACTAAGTTACTAAGTATTTTAGGGGATTTTGAAATCTGAAACTAACTTTGTAGTAAATTCAAGTTTTTATTTCTTAATTTATTATATAATATCCATCATTATCAAGGGCAGTTTGCCACCATTCCTGCAAATTTTCAATCCCCCTCTTATAGAAATCCAGGGTTCCTGAAGCAAAATATGACTGAAGGTGCCTCCTTGCATCTTCTACAGAAGTGAATATTTTATTCCTTAAATAATGCTTCAGAGATCTGAAAAGATGATAGATTTTTTGAAATTATTTACCTCCATATTAGTTTATCTCCAATATCTTCCTTCCATTTATTAACAAGTCAAGAATTATAATCAGTCGATTGTAAAATCATTAACTGTACGTAGTTGTTGTTCAATCAAAGTTTTTCTATTTTCAATCAAAGCATTTTCAGTACATCGCGACTGAATCGTTAAAATTTGTAGTATACTTTTATTTTCAATCGAACGAATTTATATTACAACCTAGTACTTGCTTGAGCGTTTTAATTTTGTTATTTAAAATTAATTTGATATTAATTTTGATATTCTCGAGTCTCCCCTAAAATTTCTCTAATATTGTGTGTTACGGTTTCAAATAACACGCGTAAAATTAATGTGATTTTCTTGAAGCGGTTATTAACAGCACATAAGTCGCGAAAGTATAGCAAAGTCGATTATTTTTACACACTGAACGGAATCGACCATTCCGACCGTAAAAAGTCCCGAATATTGCGACTACCTTTGCTTCGAAAGTCGTACGTTTTCCCGTTGGCCACGTGCACGAACGATTTAGCTTCAGCATTGCGAACACAGACACGAGCTAAGCGACAGTGAGCCACGGGCAGTTCGCGTATGCCGCTCGCATACCGTTAATTTATCACTGTCTTTCGTTGGCCGCGATGTTGCCGGCCTCCGTCGATTTCACGCCGTCCCAGGCTGCTCGTTTCCTTTTGTGAGCTTTATGTCTTTTCGCCTTTTGTCGGGGCTTTCGGTTTAATTCTCTGCTATTTTTTTTTTCTCGATGCGCCATTGTCGGGCGCCGCCTGTATAAACCGAGGCTGATTAATTCCCACCGTCCGCGGCACGATTGACGCGCGAATGCGGGAAAGCTAAAGACACATTGTTTCTCGATAGGAGTCTTTTATTACGCCGGGCGAATTAGTCTTCCTTCGGATCCCCTTTGTTAAATCGGTGATCATCTGCCCCCCCCCCCCTTACCGTTGCCGAACACACCGCGCGAGGATCATTGTTCGGAGTTGTTTGGACGGACTTTGTATCCGACCGATCAATCTCGTACTTTCATTTTATTTCTTTCGTCTCACCTGACACACGACTGAATACCAAGTCACTTAGCACTGATCTACCATCAATGGTGAAATGACTGGTTTATTTTTAATTTTTACGGATGGTACAAAAAATAAGTTGAAAATGTAGAATAAAATTTGTTTGTATGGGACTTCGTTTTCTAGAACCCCGTACAAACAATTTGTTCTCGAAACAAAATTCTATTCGGTTGCTGTAGATTATACAGAGATTAAAGAACGAATAAGCGTAGAATAGATATAAATTTTCTTCCTCTCCTAGGGAATCATGGACAATAAAGAGGAATCGTTGTAGTCACGAATTAAATCTTAGAGGAAAGGGTTAATTATAATCGTCATCCTGCTCAACCAGAGCAGCCCACTTCAGCTCTCCTCAGAGCTTTGACGGCTAATATATTTTTTTCCTCTAGTAATTATGGGAGCCGACCTCATACTTTCAAACAGCAGTCCATTTTCTTTGATCTTCCTTAAATCCACAAGAGTATCTTGCAATGCTTGCGAGAGCACACCGGCGCCGGAAAAATACATCGACCTGCCTCGACGAGGAACAACGTCAACCATGGAATTAATGAAACACCAAATTGATATCTATTTTCCGGGAATATTTCGCTCATTCTGGAATCTCCATAAACTCGAATTTCAACTTCCACAATGTCCAATTCCATGTCGAAAAGTTCGTGGATTTCGGATCAAAGTTAATGGGTAAAAATTACCAAATTATTAAGCTGGTTTGTATTCTCTCTTGAATCTCTTGGAACTCGGGGAAATAATAGGTCGTAACTTTCGCAATTTCCAATTTGAAGTCGAGAAGGCAACTTGCGGGTTCCAAAACAAAATTAAAAGTTTACGCTTCGGAGTAACGAAAAGATAAAAAGGAAAAAATAGAGAGAGAGAGAGAGAGAGAGAGAGAGAGAGAGAGAGAGAGAGAGAGAGAGAGAGAGAGAGAGAACAGAAAGAATAAGAATAAATGGAAAACGCCTGCAGTCTCGCCGGAAGAAGTACGACTCGTCGTGCGGCATTATTTATTCAAAGGAGAAATATATATTCGGGCGCCGCCGCCGCCGCCGTCTGTGCCCGGTGTTTCTAGGCGAAACAAATATTTGCTGCATCGAAGTGGAGTGAAGCTTAAGCGCTGGTTTGTCAGTAGGTATTTACATGCGCCTTTAAGCGCGCGATCGAGATTACTTCCGGCCAAATGCGCTCGTTTACATTCGCGACGTTCTACGCGCGTTCCCGGATAATATCGCTGGGACCCTTATTCTGAAACCGCTGGAAACCATCGAGCGCGGAATCATTTCGCCAGAATCGATCTCCCGGACGCAAATTCTGCCTCCGAATATGCCACGGAGCACTGCCTCGCCTTTGATAAGATTACTCGAACGAGTTTTTCAAAAACTAAATCTCCTTTGAAGCTCGCAAATGTTCTCGGAAAAATGTCGACTCGAAATTGCACTGGCTAAACTTGTTATTTTATACAATGAACCTTTTAACCGAGTGACTTTTCAATTGTCAACGTTATGTTCTACATTAATTTATGCATTAATACAAATGTTAATTTGAATATTAATTTTGGACTACGTAAAATCTTAAAACTAGAACATATGCAATATCACACCGAATTTATTCGTGATATTACCCAGTAGATGATCCTATGTTGAAGACTGATTACATTCAAATGTAATTGGAATTATAATTACGAGACCGTAATTTAGAAGTTTTTCAAAAGATTAATTTTATTTTTTAGCGAATGAGTTATTTGATAAAGGATATAAAAATCTGACTAATGTTTGCTACGTGAAATAAATTGCTTTATGATAATAGATAGTAATGCGAACTTGAAGTAATAAGTATTAAAAAATTTCATCCGTCGATTTTCAATCATCTCTAAATTTTAATCTCTCGTTGGGAATATAGAAGAACATCTTTCAATAAGACATTTTTCGAGCATGAATGGGAAATTGGTTTAAGCTGGATGAGGGTTTTGACTAATATCCTGTAGATTCTATGCGAGGTTAGGGCTATAGAAACTCCGATAGAGCATCGGTTTACGGATTTTCAATAATATGAGACAACAATATTGCGAAGACAGTGATAGTCGAGATTAATTAACCATTTTTACAGTTGCGTTTGCAGAATTTGTTAAAGTTTAAACAAAAATGCAGTTTGATTCTATAACCGGAATCATACATGGCAGACATACAGTAATATATCAACAGTGACAGTAATTGTTCAACCTTTACTTTTGGATGTATTTCTAATTCAGATTTTATAATACGTAAATATAATTTTATGTTGCTGCACGCATAAATTAAAACAAAATGCAGCTCAATAACTGTATTCCTACTAGTTCATAATATTGTATTTATAATACTATTAAAATGCTCAAAATGCTTCATAACAATGATTAAAGTCCTGTATAAGATTTGCATTCTGAGAACTAATGCAATAGAGCCTCCCATATCCGAACTGATAAGGAGACAAAAGTGCTCGGATAACGCAATTTTCGGATGACAGAAAAAAATAAGAAAAAAATAAATGAAAGTAAATGATATGAAATGTCATTTATTTAAAACAAATTCAAGAGACTTTAAATACTATTAGAAATTATAAGGTCTCTCGATTCGAGAGAACTTTGATGGGTGAACGAAAAGAATGCAATTATACATATACAGTTATTTAGGTTGAAAAACGCGGGAGGCTGTGTGATGTTTGACATTTTCATTGTCGGCGTCCAATCTGATAATTTCGCGGAAAGAAGCGATCCTCCGTCGGCTTAGTGACACCGAGAATAACGGCGTCAATGTGTCAACGCGTTCGGGGGGTTGAAGTCTCGTGAAAAATACTCACCGCATTTGCCCTCGAATGCCACAGTGATATTAGCACCCTTCGCGCAGGCCGCTCTGTTTAGCTCGCAGAGAGACGGATAGTCGATCCCATCTGTGCCGCAGACAGCACCCGATCCCTCGTGATCCCCTAAATTCGGGCAGGATTCCAAGCATTCGCAGGAGGCCTCGGTGCCGTCCCTACTTCGTACGCATTGCGAACCGAGGGTGCAGTTCAGCTTCGCGCACGGGTCTTTGATCTCTGTAACAAGAAAAACGATCGCGTCGACGGAATTAATGGTTGCCGAAACAACGGACCCTCTGATCCAGAATAAAAACAAAAAGAAACCAACTTTCAGAAACCGTTGCTTTCGATGTTACAACGGATTTTCTGCTTGTCGATCCGCGGGTCAGTTACACCCGATTTCTCGTATGCTATGTGACAGTCAACAATTTTTCTTTTTTTTTACAGCAAGCTGTTGTCGACAAAATGTTTTCCGACTGAAGTCATATGTATTTCTGCCTTATCTTTTGATACTATAGAGGGACGTATATTTGGAGTCCTGTTGGTGCAGCATAATTATTAAAGTTTGTTCTTTTAGTCAAATTTATAGACAAATTATTGGAAAATTTATAGAAACAATCGGACGCCCATTTGAATTTATATAAAATTTAATTATTACTATTTAATTATATCGAGTTGATTGTGACATTTAAATTGGACATCAATCTAAAAGAACATGCCAAAATCATTTATGGCAGCTACTACATTCAGAATGTATCTGAATATTTAAAAAATTGTACTTTTTTAGACGAGATAAATTTTTATATTTATTTTACAAGGCATTTTTAAATCAATATTAGGCTTTTTTTTTGTATAACATCCGAATCTTCTTACAACGTTTCAATAAAATTAACTCAGTAAAATTTACTTTAGTGTTTTGCACATTTTAAGAGTTCATAAAAAAATATGTACGCTCAAGTTTTGGCATTTGTAAGTTTTCGAATATTTTTAAATGTTGGCAGTATATAGAAGTGGAAAGTTCTGTTTTTGGAAATATTAATATAATATAATAAACGTGTAATGAGCGTAGCCCGGGAATTTTACATGGACAATTCTACTTGTGCGACCAGGAACCGTCCCTATTCCAGTTGTCTGACCGTTGCCGTCCCTATTCCACTTGCGCCACCAGGGGAACCCTTTGTTCTACTTGTCTAAACAGCGAGTGTCCCTCTACTTCACCTCTTTGTATTGCAACCGACCGTATTTCACTTGGCTGATTAGTGACGTCCCTGTTCCACTTGCTTGACCACCGAACATCTCTACGCCACTTGTCAGACTCGACATTATTCTCGCTTTATTGGCGTGACTCAGAATAGTCCCTAATCTACTACTCTACGTCGACTTTCATGTATGTCTATCCGAAGGAGACTTTGCAAATACAATTCGCACTCGATTATTTTTATCGACTCATTTAATTTTCATCCTCTAATCTATAGACTATCCTTGCATAGCGATCACTAAAAACCGTCGGTCTTGACCAATTATTCTAAATCTCAAATACTACATGTCTTCACTAAATCACAGTACGCACACCATAAAGCAACAAGAAACGATCAATTTAGGCAAGGTGGTGTGCGCGCGTAAAGCAGCTATTCAATTTTTTTTTCAACAAAGCTAAAGTTACATTTCCTTCAGTATCGATTTCTCTTGGAATCAGAAAGAAGACGTACTACAGGAGAAATAGAAACAATATTCCATTCTGCGTTTGATAATAATTCAAAGGTAGTAGTTACTACTTTTACAAAAAGTTAGACTATCCAAATATTAAAGTACTTACAGGTACAAAAACTTTACAAGTACATACAATTGAATATCATCTTTTACGAGTAGTAATCGAGCCTCGTGAAATTAATTTTCATACTGGATTTGACTCGGTTTCGCGAGCAGACATCGATCTCGATCCGATCACTAAGCAATACATAGAAGTTACAATTAACGATCGGCCGGATTACGGCTAAAAAAGTGGAGAGATCGCAGAAAAATTCGCAAAGTTCATCGAAACGACAGTTGCGAAATGATGATGATCCGCGAGAGATATACAAAGCGAATCTCGCCGAGGGGTTAAAAATCCTCGCGGCGTAGCCGGGAAGGTTATACGGTGCTCGTCAAGTCTCCCGACAACAATTAACGTCACGCATAGAATTAAACGTCGCGGTGCATGCGGTTGACAATCGGGTCGCCCGGCCAACAAAGGAAACGGCGAAGCAACGAATAAGCAAGGCTCGACGCCCCGGGGACATCGCGATTCCGCGCGTTTCGTCCTGCAAAGGACGAGGGAACGGGAGGAGAACCCGTTTTTGTCCCGCGGCGGGAAACCGATCCCGATTGGCCAGGAGGGATCAAGAGTCGAGGCCTCCCCCGGTCCGGTTGAATCAATAACGTTTTCCCTTTTCATCCGTTTATTTTTTCTTCCTTTTTTCTTTTCGCTCTCTCCGCCATCGCGGTCGTTTCGGCATCAAACGTAATTACAAACCGTAAACACGGGACGCGCCGTAAAGCGGCGTGAAATTAAATCCGCGCGATTCACGATGAATAAAGTATCGTCTACTGGGGATTCAGCCGGCGCGATAAAATACAGTCGCGGCGAGGAGCGCCGTGACCGCGCTCTAGCCGCCATCTCTCCTTTCTTCCACGGTATTTAAACGGATAAAAACCTCCCGCGAATATTCAACGGAGCCTGCTAAGCCGGTGAAAATTTTTAATGGAACTGCCGCGAAGGAATATAGAACGGTAAACCCAATTAAAACGATCTACCCCCGCTGTTCCTCTAGATACGATACTCTTCTCTTCCTCCCTCGTTTTTCCTCTCACTCTTTCCCTCGTTTGGAGCCGAGAGCATTGTATACGTAAAGTCAAGCAGACGCGGTCGCAAACCACCGTCGACTGGGGAATGAAGAATAATATTTGAAATAATTGAGTGTTTTCAGCCGTTGTGCCCTAATAAAAAGAAACTGGATTCTGTCAGGTTTGTGCGAGACGCTATGAGACATGGTTTTCTGTTTCACTACGCAAAATAGCTGAATATTCTTATACGTGAGTAGAACGTGAATTTTAAACATTTACGAATAAAGGCACACCCAATTGCTTAACCCTTTGCACTCGACGCCATTTTAACTCTAAAACGAAACATTTCTTCCGACCTAGAATATTTCCCTTCTATATATATTTTTGCATGCTATACATACGAAAATGGTGCAATTTACTCGTACACTACTGAAATGTTTAGTAATTTATTCAATTCAAACAAATTTAATAATGTAAAAAATATTTTGAATAATGATACAGGAATTTTTAGTGGCGCCTTACAGTCGCCATTCGACTGCTAAGGGTTAATATTGTTAACCCCTTGACCTACAATATCGAGTCATACTCGTGACGAAGATTCTGAACAGATAAATATGTATGTAATTAGTAGACTGGCGATTTTATGTATTTATGACAAAAATGGGTAAGCACAATTCAAAGCAGTGATTAAAAAGATTTACGGACAGCTGCGTATTGGCTTAGCAGCGTTTTAGCTTAATAAAACAATTAAAAGAAGAAGGAAATTCTTATTTCGCTCCTGTGTCTTGTAATCAGTGTAAATATTTTTTATTTTGCATAAAGATCTGCAGTCTAGTAATTAGTTTTTTTTTAACCGAAATAAAATTCTATTCTGGCTAATGCACAGTTGTTAATGCACAGCCATTGAAGAACATATAGTTATACAATATATACAAATTTTCTATTTTTCTTTTAGGAAATTACGAATTACAGAAAAGTTCTAGTCACTGAAACCGTAAAGTAAATCGTAATGCAAGGGGTTGTACACCGTGAATACCTAGGTAACTGATGGTACAACCAAAGAGGAGGCGATTTTACATAAAAAAAAAGTCGAAAATGTAGACGGTCGTGTGCTTAGCATTTGTTTCGCCGAATTTTCAAACTCGATTTTCTCGAAACCAGAGTCTCATGGAAACAAATCATTATTCGACAATTTTCGACTTATTTTTTTTTCTGTAGAATCACCCTCTTTTCAGTTGTATCGCCAGTTATCGATCACTCTTCTCCAAGGCGAAGAAAATAAGAGGGCAGGTTTTCGCCATCGATTCTCAGGTTTTTTTGCATGTTTTTTCGGGGGCGAATCGTATCACGCAAGATTGATCTGTGAACGAGAACGAACTCTGCACAAGCAGTAATAATCAACGAAACAAATGTAACGCGAAAAAGTGGTTGTTGATAATCCCGTACAGCTTCTGCGAGTTCGAAATAAAATTGTTTTGAGAAAATGGCGATTGCATATAAGACACAGCTTCCCCCGAGGCGAGGAAAATAAGAGTGCAGGTTTTCGCAACGAGAGCACGGTTTCTTTATCATGTTTCTTATTTCGCGGGCAAATCGCGGCGCGGTAGATTGATCTGAAAATGAATTTTGCATATATTTCACGCGTCCGCGGGCCCTCAAGATGGAGCCTCGCGGTTTTCTTTCGCTTTTTGGTTCACGGAACGTTCGTTACGCGTTCCCACGGATACAAATCAAGTCTCGTTGACCGAGAATAGAATATGAAGGGGCTGAGACGTCGTCATCGTCGTCGTCGTTCTCCTCGTTATTCGCGCTCAAGTACCTTTTGGGAAAACGTAGCAGCACTGGGATATCGTCGAGCAGGCGCACAGTATCAGAAGAGCTTTCCCTATCATTGTTCGCGGCTTCTTCCGGGCGCACCCTTCTGCAAATCAAACCAACCAGCATTCATCCAACCTCTGGCCCCGTCGCAGCCTTCGTGCAATTACTCGCTGCATTTCATCAAGCTCCTTCTTCTCGCCTTTCAACGGCAGGGACAATGGAATGCACGCGCGCGGACACGTGGCCTCCGATTGCTTTCACCGTCTCGGACGAATGAAACCGAGGGAAACCTTATTGACATCGTCCGTGGAAGTTATGAGCCCTCTTCTCCGCGAATTGCTCGGAATGCAATGCTCTCTCCCTCTGCCCCTTCACATGCTTTCTCCGATTCGGCTTCATTTTTGCGAAACAATGCCCGGCCCACTCGTCCGCGATCCGATCTTGACGGAAAGCACTTTGCGCGGAGAACTGTGTCCGATTGATCGAAGCAATCGATTCGCGATCTCTTTGATGTGTAATTGGGAAAACGTCTTTCTCAAACGAATTCAAACGGATACGTTCAGTGGATAATGTTTTGGAAAAATTCAGTTTTGTATGAACCACATTTCTATTTGGTTGTCCGGAAAGTTCGTGCCGTTTTTCTGTAGGTGGCATTAGGATAGGTCTGAATACGTCAGAATGATTGGAAACAAATGGTATGTGCACATAGTCTAAAAATGTGATCTTCCAGGCATTTTTAGAAAAAAGTTTGATTAGGATGCATTAATTATTGTTATTTTTATACGCTCTTAAATATGGAAGGAAACAGAGCGAATTATAGGCATTTGATGCTTTTTTCTTCCAAAAGCTGACATTATACCCTCAGATTTTCATCTCTTTAGGTCAATACAAAATCCCCATAATGACAAAAACCTTAACTCTTTGGTCGACATAAAAAATCATATTTAAAAGTTTTTCGCCGAAAAACGCAAGTTGCGCAGAAGATGGAGAACGATTATGGAACAAAATGGCACTTATAATAGTTCAATAAATGTATACCGAAATTTAAATGTACTGCGTTTGAGTTTCCCTTAAAAATCGGCACGGACTTTCCGGACAACCCAATATTTAACGTTGCAAATGTTGCATTCTGTGGTTCGATTTATAAAAACTGGCAGCGTTTAGCAGTTTGTTAATTTTGCAAAGGGCTGCGAGAAGTTACAAACAGAATAAAAAATTTTTGGAAAGAGGAATTTGAGGGCGTGCGTTACGCGCTTGATATCCAGTGTCCCTTCCATTGTACTAAATCCTCACAAAATGTCACACCATTCGGTTTTTCGAAAATGATTCGACAAATATGCTACACAAATAACATTAAAAAATACTAATCAATCAAATATTAATGAAAGACCAAGAAAATAATAATTAATTCAACTACTGATTTCACATGCTGTAAATGATATTTTTTATCGAATTTAATACTGAAATTTGCTAGTGTAGAATTTGAATACAGGAATGAACGCAATGAATTAATTAAACCGAGAAGGTAACAAGTATAGTGATCGGTTAACTGTTCGAGATAATAAAAAACAAGCGTTCGAACAAAATAAATTATACAGAGCAGACGTTCCGCTCGCTCGTTAACTTTCGGACAGACAAGCATTAGCGCAGTCACTGAATCATTCATTCTCGCGATCGCCACATTAAGCATTCTCCATTTTCGAGTAATAAACTATTGCGCATAATTCAGATGTACGAGCACCATTCCCTTCCTGTTCACATGTGATGAATTTTTGTTATAAGGAATTCGGCAACGCTAATTTAGGCAATTAAAATCCGCAGTATAGCGATCGTCAGTTAGTGAAAACAATTGTTTTCGCAGCAGCCCAATAATACGGTTTAAATGTAAAATCTGACACTTTGGAATTAAATTGCAAGGCAAGGGGTTAGTAATAAGGGTGAACACCCTTATACCATTCGATATGTTCTCTAATTAGCGATAAATCACGATTATTTGAAGGAGATTCATCTCGAGGGTAAATACGCAGCAGTTTGCTCCGGTTCTGTCTTCGAGGAGCCATCGGCAGTAGTACAGGTAAACGTTAGCACCGGCGCGACGTCGAAAGCCAACAGCAGTTCAGCCGGATGATGGATCGCAGCCTGGTTTGCATTCAATAACTCCGGTCTGCCGGTGTATTTTCGATTTGGCATTCACCGCAACCCGATTATCATCGTTAACGCATTTAATTCGCCAGCCACTCGTTGTCGCGCCATCCCGATCGATGCATTATTAATTATCGGCATGACAAACGCAATTAGCGGTCGGTTATCTCGCGTTGGGCGACGCCAGTCGATTTGTCCCCGCTTTCCCTCTCCCTCCCCTACCTCCCCTCCTCCGCCCACCTCTCCTACCGAACGCGTAATTTTCCTAATGGAACGAATTTTCCTAATGTAACGCGACCGGACCTAATGAATCGGCATGACGGGGACTCGCCGCACAGCGGCCGGATGTTTCGGGCTGATTCGGTAACTGCAGCCGCCAGAATTCCACGGAGAATGCGTTTCCGGAACCGGATGGAAACTCCTGGCCCGTTCTGAGGATATTGAAAACGTTTCGCTTGGTCACCGCCGCTTCCTTCTTGGCTTTGTTTCGGGAAACGACGGGCCAAAATCACCACCGTGCCGCCACCTCGGCGGAAATATCCTATATCCCAAATTTCGCACGAGTATGCGGACTCTAATATTATTTTTAAACACGTTCGCCGCAGTACCACCCATATAGTTGTGGCGGAATTATTTCCCCATATTTAGCAACGAATTTTTACGCTAATATATTCATTCTACCGAATTTCGTTCAGATTTGCGACATGCGAGGAGGAATTTTATGATATTTAGATGAACGTCGTTCTTTAAACATTGAAATTTTAAGCGTGCTTTTTGAACGTCTGTATCTCCGTTTGCACATATTTGTACGTGACTAATTAACGAGGAGGACTGAAATGAAAATATTTTCGCTCAGTAAAGCTCGCCTGCTTTACTAACGTTACCAATTCTTTGGTAATATTTGGTATATCTTTCGCAGAATATTTAACATTAAACCTACCACGGTCAAAATGACCGGTTTCATATTTCACAATTATTGAAACTATAAAAATTCATTTATGGAAAACAGTAGAATAAATTTCTTCGTCCAAGTATTTATTAATAAGGTAATATTTACCAGATACTGTTAATGCTTGGTAGGTTTAGTGTTAAGATAATAATTCTATTGAAATAATGTTTATTGAAATAACGTTTATTCTTGCTGCACGATTGCCGACAAGAAATTTTTATTTCCGCCAGGAGCCAGGAGCAAATAAAGCGAGCTCCCTTCGGTATTTTAATGAAATGCTTCTGCCGTGAACTGATTTTACTAAGATCAAATAAGGAGCGTACCATTAACCTGGAAATTCAAAATTCTGGCAGTCTCTGGCAAGGGTAAATATAAATGAAGACGGTTCGCTAATTTTCGCGTAATTATGCGAACCCTTTGAATCCTGAAATTCAGTTACCGACCCTCTGGAATAAATTGAAAACACCGTTGTGGAATAATTTACTGTAAATGGAAAATATGTAGGTCGAGAGCGTTGGACGGAGGTGAACCGTGCCGTAATTATCTGGCCTGAAATGTCAGAAACGTGTGTAACGAAACCTATTTTCCGGCTCATAATCGATTGTCAAAACGAAAATAAAATCCGGAGCGTGTCCCGAATGGACGAAATCCTGTTTTTCCGCGAGCACCGGAACGGTAAAACGACAGACGCTAGACTATAATAACCTAACTTGACCTGTTAACCATTAACCGTTTCGTAAGTTATCGAAAATTGACATCTTCGAATAGGACTACTTGACCTACAATAACCTAACCATTTTCGATCGCGTAAGTTATCGCAAATTGACATCTCCGAATAGGAATACCTCCTAATGGAAAGTTTTCGTTCATCCGGTTCGTTCATTTGCCTATCGGAAGGGATTAGCATTCCCTGTGAAACGGTCCCCGTCTTTATTCGACGGGCGAAATAACATCGGATATCAGTTAGTCGCACGCGGAACGTAATCGAAAAGCCAGCTTAATCGAGCTCGCGGGCCAATCTTGCGCGAACGTTGCGTGTTCCGTGCTCGCAGAAAATTGAATGATCGAATCAAACGTCGAAAAGTATCGCTAAGAGGATCGAAACTGGACCGACTCGTTACAGTAACAACGGACCGACTCTGAACGAGATCGCGGGCTAAATATTCGTTCCGTAGATTTAACGAAACTCGGAATTCACAGGCGATTGAACGGCCGACTCAGACGAGAAAGAATATGTTGCTTCGATAAAAGGAGAACAAACCTTGTCGACTCTCTACGAAGCCGTTTAACTTTGAAGTCACGCTTTCTTCCCATCCTTTGTTTGCGTCTTTCGAGTCTTATTCTACCGCAACGCAGTTGTTCTACCAGCTCTTTGTAACCGAGGAATTTGTTCAGCGCAATTTGCAATTAGCAAAAGTGGCTGTTTTACGATTACAAAAATGTTAGGGGGACCCACAAATAATTAAGTATTTTGAAATCTAAAACAAACTTTGTAGTAAATTCAAGTTTTCATTTCATAATTTATTAGATAGTTTGCCATCTTTCCTGCAAATTTTCGATCCCCCCCCCCCCTTATAGAAATCCAGGGTTCGTGAAGCAAAATGTGACTCAAGGTGCCTCCTTGCATCTTCTATAGAAGTGAATGTTTTATTTCTTAAATAATGCTCCAGAGGTCTGAAAAGATGATAGTCTGAGGGTGCAACATCCGGTGAGTACGGGGGTTGCGGTAAAACTTCCCATTGCAATTCTTTGATTTTTTCCTGAGTGAGTTTCGCTGTATGGAGCCGGCCATTGTCAATTTGCAGTATTACACCTTTTCTGTGGACTAAAGATACCCTCTTTTTCAATAGTTCTGAATACAGACATTGTAATTGCTGACAATACAACTCAGCAGTAACTCTTTCTCCAGGTTCCAACAACTCAAAGTGAATTATGCCACGACAGTCCCACCAAATACACAGTAACACCTTTCTAAGTGATAAGCTAGGTTTAGGCGTTGATGTCAGAAAAAGCCATTGCTTGGAACGCTTTATGTTATCACAAAGAATCCATTTTTCATCTCCGGTAACGATTCTGCTAAGAAATGGATCTCTACGAAATCTGGATAGCAATGAAGTGCAAATTGATCGACGAATATTCTTGTTGGTCTCGGATAATTGATGTGGTACCCATATTCGTTGCCTATATGCCTTTCCCATTTCGTGTAGGTGTCTTTGTATAGTTGACCATGTGGACCCAAGGCTTCTCGATAATTCTTGTATACTTAATTTTGGATCAGCTTCCACTAGAGATTTTAGGGTGTCATTATCAAATTCAGCTGGTCTTCCACTTCGCGGCCTGTCAGAGAGATCATAATCACCAGCAGCAAACCTTCTGAACGAACGTTGACACTTGGCGACCTTCAATACATCTCCATAAACATCGCAAATTTCCCTTGTTGTTACCGTTGCATTAAATCCCGCATGAAAATGAAAAAGTATGCAATGACGAATATGATCCTCGGACGGTACGGACGCCGCCATTTTATTACAGGGTTGTAAAAAAGAAATGATACTTTTTAGAATATTTTGAACACAGGCTGATTTACCGAAAACTGTAAAAGAATACGTGTCTCCTGTTCAACGATCGGTACAGAACTAAAGGCAAAACAAATTCTTTGCAAATAATTGCTTACTTATGGCTCATGTAGCGTCATTTCGGTCAGAAAATCCGGCGAACGAAGAACAAACCTGGATCGCGTTTTACTCCGGAAGCGAAGCAGACCAGATTTCCGGGAAGGGAACTGGGTCGCGGCTCGTGATTCGTCGGCGCGCGATAGAACTCCCGACAGCCGATACAAATGTCATCCACCGGAAGTCGATCTTTTTCATTTCGGCGGGGAGTCGTCAACCGATCGCGGCCGCTATTAATCAATCGTGCCCGATAGCGAGTCGTTAATCTCGCCGCGCATAGACGTTCCGGGGGTCGGCCGTAAATTTGCGTGGCTCGATAGATACGGCGGGCCTAAACGGGGAACCGAAGACGCCAGAAAACAAATTATTCCCGCAAACGGGCTAGAAACGCGGATCGGACTCCGTTCGGATCGGCGTAAATGAGATCGGAGGAGAGAATCCGACTATCGTGATTAACGGAGGGAGTTTCGGTTGTCGGTCGGACGTTTCCATGCCTGTAAGCTGATACGGGTTGTTCGAACAGCGAAAATTGAGCGCAGCGTGCGCGCCTGCGCTCACTCGCTCGCCTTCACCAAAGGCATCAGATTGAATTCGGGATTGGGCCGGTTGCGTGAAAGGATCGAAGGGACGACGGGCTCCGACGTGGTCTTGATAAGGCGCTGTGAAATTATGTGAACGCGTTCTCTGGCCGCCTCCTATTTTCCTGTAGCCGACGCGAGCTGCGATAATGCAATTTCACTACGAGGATTCGACCAGCGAACAACCAGGCGATTCAAGAATTCATTAACGAAAATCGTTCAGAATTCCTGCGTTCGATCTGCCTGGATACACTCAGCGCACAAAGTATTCGTACACACTTTAAAAACGAATTACTTAAAATTAGACCATACCGTAACGCGCAAATCATTTCTTTAAAAATTGCTATTTGTCGCAATTCGCAAAAAAGAAAGTAAAGCCCAAAGTTTGAAAGTTTTCTATCCGTGTGTATAATGAAAATTCGGAAAACCCTAAATTAAAAAATTTTTACATCTCACTCTGGATAATTAAACGCTGTTTAATAAACAGTGATGACGCAAGAGACAAAATTCAAGTAGTGTTGAAATTTCCAGATTAACGAATTTAACTCGTGAGCCGCTTCGATCGTCAATGGTACTTATTCAAATGCTTAAAACCTAAACGTAGACATACAACATGGCCACCCCTACGGTGTTCTACCACTCACAGTAAGAATAATATTAGTAGAGCTGTACGAAGTAGAATCGACGTCCGCAGCGCGTAGGGTTCGGGAGAAAAGATAAATGTGCGGTCTTCTCAGCCCTCGTTCCCGTGCATGGACTATAGAATGATTCTTCAGTCAAGGCAAATAGCTTATCACGGTAACTAATGTTTTTCTGAGACGTTGTACTAACAACTTCAGCAACTGCACTTTTTGTTCCCTTATTTTCGCTTGATGAACGATTCAAACTTTTCTGCGAGATAATATAGAATGTGTTTGCAATTGTACGTTCTGGTTATAAAGTTAAAAATAAAAATGTTCTCAATCGATCGTGAGAAATTAGATAGCAATGTACTTCTTCTTTCGACAGTGTCAATATGTTGAAAATAATTTAACAACGTCCTTAAATTCTTCTAATCTCTTTACAGTTTTTTTCTGTTTGTCTGTCTATTCTGTCTGTCTATTCATCGAGTTGTACGGACATTTTATGGACCATTGTGATATTGTAAAAGGGTGCTGAACTTCACCTTGGCAACCCAGAAATTTTTAACTTTTTGATATATAATCCCGTACATCTTGTCGAGAAAATGCCAAAATTCGAAGTTTCAAGGCGAGGAATTCTAATAATTACTAACAAAAAGGCAAAGTCTCGACAACTTGATACAATATCTTAATACCGTCAACTGCTGGGTTTCAAAGAGAGTAAAATAATTTTTAATTTAAAGAAGGAATAAGGGAAAGGATTAAAGGGAAGGATTAAAGTAAAAGGATATCGCGGGGTTGATCCGTCGTTGGCCGAACTTACCAACAGCCCTCACATTAATTACCAACAGGGCTCCATTAGTCGCAGTTAGCCTCCTCAAAAAAAAAAGAGTGAGCAGCCCGTACGCATCAACCGCACGCGTAAACGTAGATTAATGGATGGCTCCGTTTCGAGCCGTCAGGTTGTTAGATAAGGTGGGCCAAGTAGAGAAGGGTCGAATTCTTCTCCTCTAAACGATTGCTCGTCGTGATTCACTCGCAGAGTCCACTTCTCCATTTCCGTGTCGGATAATACTCGACCGGTTCTCAAACTTTGCCTAATGAGGCTCACTCGGCAAGGGCAGACTATGCGGTTCTCCCCTCGATCCCATTATTCCCCACTCTCAGGCCCTCATCCCCATCACCTTCCTGACCGTTATCTGCCGATATGTTCTAACCCGTAGTGGCCCACGTACGCTTCAATAATACCTCGCTAATTGGCAACCATTAGACATAAGCTGGAACTTTCGGTATCGATCGACATCGCCTTAATCATTCGCCGATTCGCAAAACGACGCATAACCTGGAACCGTGGCACCTGTAGCGATGCACGACGTCCGCTTTTATTAACGAACGTTAGATATGATTAGATTCACATTATAAATATTAGACTGGTTTTAAAGGAATAGCTATCTTTGATTTTTTTCATTTTTCTATGATTATTTGTATTAGTGAAACAATTAATGGCAAGGGAACGCGTTTATGTATTAGTTTGTTTTATAATAAACTCCTGTACATTCGTCGCGCTAAAAGCTCGTTCATTTTCTACCTTTGAATATCGTAAGATCGTTAATTTCTTTCTGTTTGTGCTGTAAAATGTATTTCTTTAAACTGTAGAATTATAAATGGCACACAATTTGTCGATTTGAAATGTAAAGTGTACTCTGGTGAAGTATCATCCTAGTATCTTTTGTACAACTATTTCTCACGAATGTGTAATGTCCTAAAAATGAGCTCCACTCATGACTCAATAAATGTGCCTAATCAAATTCACTCTTGAATGCTCTTCTAACAATGTTTCTCAAATTGAATTTGTCGTTAACCAGTCACAGTTTTATTCTCTTATAGCTTCCACTGAAGGAGTTATCATTTTTAGAAACAAGAGACGCCATTTTTACTGAACTTCGAAACAAGGAAATATGGTATATCCGGTATTATAGTTTGTTTTTACAATGACACTAAACGCGCCATCGCCAGTGAAAGCACTGGTACTATCAAATTCCATTTTCCCGATTCCATGCGACTCTTCATTGAGAAAGATTTCGTTAAAATTTGAAAAAATGCTCGTCCCCGGTGCATTTAATACGGGATGAATAACGACGCTGATAACGGTATATTTACGCAGATTCATACCTTTGCGGACTAATTTAAAAAAGGCTAGAATGGAACTGAAATTCCCTTTTTCTACCAAAGCACTTTTATTCGGGCGAAATGCTTATTAACAGACTGCGGATCTTTATGCAAATGCCCATTTTCATAGATTATTCCTTAACGACCGGTATGCGAGAAAAAATTTATCGCGCAGCGGCAAAAGGGATTATTAACGTAAAAAAGAAGGGGGAAAAAAAATAAAATACGAAGCACAATGGCACATTGTTCAAGCTTTTGATTCATTACGTCTAACACGTTCGCTTGCGCCGTAAATACGCAAATTTCTTAGCTCGCCTAAACCTTTGTTAGCGTGTCTACACTTTTATTCTTCTGCGTTTCAAAGTTCATATTCACACTAAATAACGTAGACATTTTTTCTTTACTAACTGCAATTATTATACTGAGAATCGTTGTGCACTCGTAGAATTCAATTAAACATTGACTCTGCTCAGACTCTCTAAAGTCTATAAGTCTAGCAGTAAAGATTCTGCAACTATTATTTATAGAATACAAAAATTTTCGAAAAAGGTGCACACAATAAAAATGTGAATTGGTGTAAAGGAATTGAAGTTGTCGACTCGGTCGCGAGAAAATAGTAGTCCTACACGATCTATGTCACAGGACTGACCCGAGGATTGGGCTTAGATCAAGACTTTACCGTACATTACAAATAGCCCCTCGAAGGCAAATACATTTTTCCTCTTTGTATCACTTTCTTCTAGAATTTTCTTAAACCATGTTCCTTAAGAATTTAGTATTCGCCGAATAAGCCGTCTGGTTCGATTTTCGTGGCTCCAGATTTTTCTATAAAAATGCGAGTTCGTGGAGTGTCGCTTGTCTGTCGAATCGAATAAATGAAACACGGAGCGAAGAATGGATAATAATAGTGGGAAGAGTCTGCCGGGAATTGGACGGGCACATTAATATTCACCTAATCTAAAGAGAGAAATGTTTGCAGCAGGTTTCGCCTCAATTACGAGAACGGTTCGGTGTACACCGACGAAATCTGCAAGCATTAACCGGATAAATTATTTGCGCGTCCCGGTAATAAACGTATCGCGGATGGAACGGGGCACAAAACGGGGCGCGAGATGCCATCGACAGTTGACAGACGTTTCGACGAGCATTAACGAAGAACCGGCCGTCAGTATAGGAGTAATGCGGTGCTCGCCTATAATAAATTATCCGTGAGCGGTAAGCGGTGGACTGCGACGGTCAGGTGCACCGGCAAAAACCAGCAAAATGGATTATTAATTACGATATCACGTCGACGCGCCCCCTCCGTCGAAGGGATGGAACGAGAGGGCCGCGTTTCGGGGAGGGTGGAACTTTCATGGGCTTCTTCTCCAGGCTGGAAAACCTGCTCAGATTAAATTAGACCCTTTTGATAGTGTTCTTGCGGTGTGTTGGATTTTTAACTATTCTGTCTTTTAACACTAAACCTACCGAGCCCTAAAAGTAACTAATACATGTTGTCTTATAAAAACGACGAGATTGAATTTATTTGGATTTTGTGCGGTTCGTAGTATAACACATGTTCTACTAAATATATTCATTTAATTATTTCCACGAAATCATCTTTATAATTTCAGTAATTGTAAAATGAAAAATCTGGAATCGGTCATTTTGACCGGCGGTGGTAGGATTAGAATCTTCACATGTAGAATCATCCCCTGCCCGGTGATACCACCCGTTCACCCTGTACAATAGTCTTGGTATAATATTAGGTCGTTGCATGTGAAATCACCGATTTCAGGGTGGAAATTTTATCAAGTGTTTCAGTCAAGAAACACTATTGTAATCTACAGGTTTATTATACAAGGTGGTCCAGTACGTATTAGCATATCATTATCTCGGCTAATGTTTCAGATGACAGTCCACACATTCGAGTATGCTATTTTACACGGCAGAATACAAATTCACCAATGTCAATTCGGTGCTCATTTTTTACCTTTTAATATCGTAATTTCTTAGGCAAAATACTAAATAAAGTAGAAATTCTATTTCGTTCTCTGTGTAATATACTCTGTTTTATTCTTGTTTTTTATTTTTAATATTTTAATTTTCTGTTTGTGTTTGTATTTTAAATGCTATTTTACTGTTTCAGTTATATTTTGTTTTCTTCTTTTTGCAAAAGTTGCTTAATACAGTTCTTCAAGACAACATGAATCTCGAATAACAACATTTTTATGAAAGTTCTATTGAAAAGTACAATAAAAAATTTCGGCTCCTAATAATAGGCCTGATAAAAGATTATTTGTCCACGTTATGTTGGCCTAAAATGAATCGTCCAGAATATCAATTGCAATTTCAAAATTTTACAAGTTATACTGGGAAGAACAACAATCCGGCCAATCGAATAATCTTGGGAACAAGCTGAACTCGGTGTACACAGACGAAGCTTGTCATTGGACGACGCTGGATCACAAGCCTGAAAAATCTATCCAATTGCTTGTGTTACCAGTTGAGCGAACACAGCTCGCAATTATCAGGTTTGAAAATTCGAGCGATGTCGTGAATGGGGGAGCGGGGAAGGACAGAAAAAAATAATGGTTTTTGTCAAAGAACGAGGAGGAAAAAAGGGGACGAAGAAAAGCCGCTGATGTTACAAGAGTCTAGTAATTAAGCCTCGCGATAATTGCGCTTTTAATACCTCTTCCTCCGGCCCCCGGTCGACCCCCAATCCCCCCACCCCATCCCCCTTCGTCCGCCCTTCTCCTGGCAGCCCTTCCTTCCCTGTAACACAGTTAGGATCAGCCCCGGCGAGACTAAAAGGGAACAAAGTCCATTGTTTCTGTCGAGCGAGGTGAGAATTGATTAGTGATTTGATCCGTTAATGACTCCGGAATGGAGACCGGGATTTATCGATCGATCCGTGAAAATGTTGGATCCGCATGACGTACTTGTGCCTAATAAAGGGAAATTGGACCCGGTAGATCGACGAGGGGCTGGGAAATGTCATAGAGAATCATGGCTTAATTGGCGCGGACGTATCGGGCTGTTTTTAGGAAGATCGTTCTCCGCCCTGGTTCTCCCGACTACGTTATAGCACCAACAAAAAGCTTATAGCACGCCAAAATTTTTGGAAAAATATTTCTACAGTTTCATTAATTATAGAAAGAAATTAGAAACAACGGTTTAACTGTGCCTCAGGAGACCAGAAATTTTTACCTTTTTCTTATGTAATCCTGTAAATTTCAGTGATTCTAGTGATCACCTAGGATTGAAATATGGGTTTCCGGTATTTTCTCGCCAAAATCTGTAGAATTGCATAAAAAAAAGTTACAAATTTCTGGTTTCCTCGGGTGAAGTTTAACCGAAACAGGTATTCTGACTCGTCTGGTAGTTCTAACCTCATTCGTTTCAATCATTAGTCTTCCATATATAATTCTATGGATTGCAGAAATTAAAAGAAAAAGACGTTGAAACTGTCGACGTAATAATATAAATTCACAGTAAGAATAGCAGTTCAGAAATCATGTTTCTTGTTCGCACGAAACTTCCGGATCGCTGCTTCGTTGAAACAGCGACGGTATCGTTAATTCGCATTATGCTAGATCACGGAGTCTATTTAAAAATGATTGAGATTATTCGAGATCCAGTGAAACAGAATGAAATTATTCCGCGAGTCGTTGCTCTTCGTCGGCATTCAAATGAGCGCGGTAATATCGGCGAAAAAGTGGATTTTAAATTCATCTGTTTGGGCTTTAACGCACGAACGAAATTATTCCTCGGACGAGAGCCGCGCACGCTAATTGAAGAATGCCCGTGGAAAACCGGGACCGTCCCGTTTCCATGGCATTTTTCGACGGCCACGTGGATCAGGGAAATTTGTTTACGTCGACTAATGAAAAAACCGGATTGTTTCGAAACATCTGTATTACCATGACCATAAATTCGGTCCGCGCGCCGACACGCTCTGTTCCAATGGATGTCCATTAACCGTACAGTGACATTCGGTATTTTTTTTTTTTTGTTATGAACATGCAACGTATCGGCAAGCAAAAAAATGAACGCAAATTAATATGTCCTTCGAAATTGCTCACTGATACCGGAAACGAATTACCTAGTGCCATTAGTATCGTTTATATACAGTCGACTCTCCTATAAAGCGATTAATTCGTGTTCTAAATCAAATCGAATCGAAGGCAATTTGATAAAAATCAAATCGCAATTTTTCCTCCACGTACAGTGATTTCTCTATATATGTCGCCGAGGCCTGGGTGATAAACGTCGCGGAATTATCCCCACCACGAGAGGCCTAACACGGCTAGGACGATATACGGCTCGTCTCCTGCACGATATACGACGCTGGCAAGACCCGTGTTGTTGACATATATCGAGAATTCACTATACCGTGTTAGAGGAGGGTTTGCTGTATATGGTTAAACAATAAACAAATAGTGTACGGTGAACGTCCTAACAACTTATTAGAAATACGAATTTTGCAGCTTGCACGATTTATAAAAAGAAATATTTATAATATGTGAGTCCTAACTTTGCTCATGGACTCAGTACACAGAGATAAGGAAGAAAGTTCATATACAAGCGAGCATCAAATATTTACTCGACTTTATCTCAATAATAAAAACACACATTTCTGGTTATGCTATTGGAAACTCCTATATTGTACAATCAAAGCACCCTATTACCCAGTTACACCGTCAGAAGTACCCACATATATTCACTGCCCTGATCACTATAGCCACTTATACGACATCGAAGCATTTTGTTGCTGCGATTCGAGTCCCAGTGGTCTGATAATTTCCACGAAGCATCGTAAGAATCAAAACTATATTAAAACACCCTGGAGAAACTGTTTTTGCTGTGTTACCGGTTTTCTCAGTTTACGCACTGTCATTAGACCTTATATTCCATTCCACTATACTGTTTTTAATCATAACTGTTTTTTAACTGATATACTGCTTCGAGAGACTTGAATTTGACTATTATTTATTTAAGAAATAACCTGAATTCTGTGTCTTTTTCAGTCTGTCTCAATTAGCTTTGTGAAAAGACGTACAGTGACTCTTTACTTTGTTAATATTTGAGTATACTACTTGAATTCTTTTGAGAAGTTAGAACAATTGGTTTGCTACATAACGTGAAAAAAATGTTTGATTAAAATTACAATTGGTCGAAATTGCAGAGAAAGTACTAACAGTTGTATTTTGCAACTTTTTTATGCGGGCTTATATTAAAAATTTTATAAGTACGTTTTGTACATCTGTATCAATTACACATATGCTGAATATTTCATCTAAATCAGTCAACGTTGCACTGAGTTACAAACGTTTCACGATGAAAACTAAAGGGTGAAAGTCGCAGAATTTTGGCCTTGTCAGGGAATTTCGCCCTTACGTGATCATTTTGAAACATCTGTAGCTCACTGCAACGTTGACCGATTTTGATGAGATTCTCAGAATATGTATCATTCGTACAGATCTACAAATCGTACTTTCTAAATTTTCGATGTAAGTCCACGTAAAAAAAGTTGCGAAATACAACTTTTACTATTTTCTGTGCAATTTCGACCAATTGCAATTTTAATCAAACATTTCTCCCACGTTATGTAGCGATCCAATTGTTCTAACTTCTCCAAAAAATTTAAGTAGTATATTGACAAAGTTATGCGACTTTTAAGAGCGTCCGAATATTAGTGGGAGTCACTGTAGTTTTAACCCTTAGCACTCGAATGATGCCTGTAAGGCACCTTTAAAGATTGCTGTATCATTATTCAAAATATTTTTTACATTACTTTTGTTTGTATTTAATACATTACTAAACATTGCATTATTGCACGAGTAAATTGTGCCATTTTTGTATGTATAACATGACAAAAAATATATAGAAGGGAAATATTCTAGGTCGGAAGAAATGCTTCGTTTTGGAGTTAAAATAGCTTCGAGTGCAAAGAATTAACCGGGTTTCGTGTCGCGAAAATGTCTGAACTAATTCCACCTATTTTACGAGAAGCGGCCCGTTGTGGCGGCGTAGAAGAAATTCCGCGGGACGATGTTTCGCGATAATATCGGGCGGTGCGTCGAAAAGAGCAGAGATATTCGATGTTGGAGCTCGGTTCGTCAGCCGGTCGGAGGCGTAACGACATAACAACGAGGATCGATCGGCCTTGTCGGCCTATGGGGAAAGGCTGGGGGCTCTGGGTCGCTCGTTTTCCCGCTTTTCACGCGGCAAATTATACGCCGTGGCTCCCGCCGTTAAATATTTCGACGAAGTCGGCGCGGAGCGGCTGGAAAACGCTCGGGGGTAAATGAAGACGCGCGCGGAATAAATCGATAGCTTTTAAGTCCACGGCTCGAGACACGCTTCCCCTCCGGGTGACTGTTTGTTTCGCCGTAGATGAGACACCGGCTCGCAAATACGCGGATAAGCGGGGCCGCGCGCGCGGAAGCTCTCGCTCGAGAGGGCTTTGCATTTATTTCAGAAATTAATTTCTGCCCCGTGAAACGGGCCGGGATTCTGGTTGCCCATCAACCATCGCGGCGAGACCGCGTGTAATGATCGACGATCGACGTTGCCGGCCATTAACAAGAAAACAATCGAGCACCGATCCTCCAGTTCCATTAACCCATTTGCATCATAAGGAAATATGAAAAGAAGGCCTTTATCACCAATATTTTTTTTAAATTATATTTAAGTACAAAAATGACTACAAATAAAAGAATTTCATATTTCAGCGTTATAAGAAAAAATCAGAATTATTACCTTCATCTCCAACAACACCCTCCATTTCTATTTTTTAGTTAACGAATAATGATAGTGACCAGGAAAATTGAACGTGTATATACGCTCCGGCGATAGTGACTAGGAAAATTGAGCGTATATATACGCTAATGATGCAAATGGGTTAAAACCGGAAAATGGATGTGCCAACTCGATCTCATAATACCGATCCCGAAAAGAGGACACGCTTTTTGCGACGTCTCATTGCCGCTTTAGTGTAGTTATCCTCTTCCGAAACGAATTTTTTAATTTGAAAACAATGTACTTGGCTGCATGTTTGATTAGCCCCCTTGCTTTACAATTTCTTTCGCAGTTACAATCATTACAACTGTTTTGCTCTTAACAATTTTTTAGTAGAAAAAGAAAATCTATGATCAGCGTGTGTAAGTGCCAAAATGAAAACTGACTTTCAGCCTTTTTCGCGGCAAAAACAATCTTTGAAGAAAATGGCACTCACAGTATTCTTCAATTAATATTGATTGTTATCGATGATGAAAAATGAAAATTATATCCACGATATTCGAGAACATCTAAGGCGAACATTTCATTATAAAACAAATCTTAAAGCTTTAACGAATAAGCTGTGAATTATTATACGAAATAAAAATTGTCTATGTGCGCTGTTAAAAACAGGAGCCACTTGGAAACGTCGTTCCTTCTCGTCGAACAATTTCATCAGCTACTCACTTTTGACACGAATTAACAAACTGTTCAGTGCACCAATGAACGGAGCAGCCACGTTTCTATTTCAATCCTGTGCGTTTAAATTTGTATATCGGCAGTCTAATCGCGAGAGGAAAATGGTAATAACTCGAACGGTATTACGTCTGCGCGATTCATATTTCAGCATGATTCGGAGTAATCTGCTTACCGCATCGGCTAATACAAATTAGCGTTTCCCGTCGAAAAAGACGCGGTCGCTTGCAGTCGCTCGAAAATGCAATTAATAAAACACAGCGCGAACAAATCGGTATTCGAATCAGCCGAATTAGTTAACAATATTTCGTTGGATTAACGAAGCCATTACCCGGGTATCGCTGCACAAACGACCTGTCCGCGGCAGCAACAACGTATAAAAGGGCGCATTATTGCGCGAAGTAATTATTTGCGATTGCGTGTCGGCATCATTTATCCTGTCCGTTAGCCAGATGTCACATCCGGCTGAAAAACTCCATTCGGTTTTCGTTTAACTTTTCTCGTAATGATATTGCTCGGAACAGTCGGAGCCGGCTTCGTTATTGATATTAAACATGGGCGCGCGCGTGTCAACTGTTTTGAATAACGAACACCGTTGCCGCGCCGCGTTCCCTCTCATTATTAACAACAATTTAATTCCCATAACACGTAACGTGAAATTGCGCGCGACAACCGGTCGAATTAATTGTTTTCGAAATTCGTTCAACGTTCAACGCGACGCTTCTTCTAGAAAATGGCGCCAGCGCGGTGGCGTTTGAAATGACATCGCATAAATTCGAAATTATTCGAAAGCTTTCGTCGCGGAACCGGTATACTGATCATAAATTTTCGGTTGGAAGCTAATCGCGAAAACATGGTCGGTACCAGGCACAAATTGTGTTTCCATGTTTTCTAAAACCATATTCGTGTGGGATGAAAAAGTTAACACAACCATTAGCGGAATCTTAAAATACTGTTATTTGTTATTGAACCACTGTTATATTATTTTCAACCTATTAAACATCTTAAGAAGAAAAATTAATTTCTGTTTCACTCCAGTTAGTTTAAATTCAGTTAGTAAATTTTTATTTTCCATAAAGATTCGTGTTAAAGTTAGGTAGGTGCGAGAGCAATTAATGTATAGTTTTTAGTTTCATTAATCGTAGGATCTTTGGTAGGCTGCTGAATAGGAACGATTATTGATTCAAGCCATTTACAATGTTGAAAGAGGAGATCACATTTAAGCGAGTTCAGAAATTAATTTTTATTAAACTAAACTCCGTTAGGGGTTATAGCATGCAGAAGAATTAAAGAAGTGGTAACAATGTTCTATATCCAATTTATGAATAGGAACGATTATTCATTCAGGCCATTTACAATGTTAAAAGTGGAGATCACACTTAAACGAGTTCAGGACTTAATTTTTATTAAAATAAATTTTTGGGTGTTCATTTTTAAATTGTTAGGGGGTTGTAGCATGCAGAAGACTTAAAGAAGTGGTAAAAATGTCCAGTTTGAGCTTCACAGTTGAAACTATAGTGGCTACATTACTCTGGCTTGGGAGGAGGGTGGGGGGGTGGGGGTGTTGTAGTCCGACAGTGAACGTGTTAAATCACTTTCCCTTAAACCCGGGGTTCCGGGACGTGGCCCCGGTGTATCTGACGATCCGATGGATCGACGTCCGCGAAATATTAATCGACCGGGAAAATTCACCGGCGGCCGATCCCGGAAGAGATTAGGGGAACGCGAGGTCGGTTCCGATCGGGATCTCGGCCGTGTTTTCTAGTCGAAAAATCGCGGGTTTCGGGACGTGCACGAGCCGTGTCCCGGCCTTCTGTCGTGTCTAAATCAGATACCGGTGTAATTGGCCTTTATCGGGCCTCTGACGCGCGCGTTTCCCTCCCGCTGTGTTCTTCGCCGCGCCGCACGCTGGCGACGACGTTCAAGTTTAGCCTGCTTAACCATTTCGACCTCTTACGCAATCCCGTTGCACCGTGTCCCAGCCCGGAGGCTCGGCGTTACGTTAATTAGCATAGATAATGGAGCAGGCTCTCGGTTCTGCACGCGTGTATCCACCGCCGCCCCGTGGCACGCTTTCCCGCGGAGAACAAAAGCGATCGGACAGGGCCGAGATAAGTGGCAACAGTCTGTGTGTGCCAGCCCGACGTTTCGATAAATAGGTCGGAACCGTTGGATGCTACACAACGCTCCGGATCGATGTTGCCGAAGAAATTGTTGCGCGTTTCCGCCCCGGAAATTCGGGAATCTTGAACCGCGCGTCTATTACAGACACCGCTCGCTGAAATGTACTACACATTTACCGGTATACACTACCGATATGTAGGTTTGCGGCTGGGCAAGCGGTACAATCGGACACGGGATGATTTTACACGTAAAAATAAGTCGGAAGAAAGGAACAACATATTTTCATTTGACGCCTCGTTTTTTGAGGAAATCGTGTTTGAAAATCCATCGGGTTCGCGCGCTTTCGCGTACGCAGGAAGTAGAATTGGTCGGTCATGATCAGACGCGCTTTCGTCGAATTTTCAAACTCAATTTTCTCGGAAACAAAGCCACCTATGAAAAAATTGTGTCCCACCATTCCGACTTATTTGTTTATGCAGAATCAACTCCTGCCCGGTGGTGCCACCCCTCCAACAACACCCTGTATAAAATGCAATCTTTTTACAAAATTTTTTGTTCGTATTATACGGGGTTCTACTGTACAGGGTAAATTGCTCAAATACTATAGAGGCTTATTGTTAAAAGTACGAACAATTTTTCCAGTAAAATAGAATATCAGGATTTATATAACTTAACATATAATAAATGTACAACACATCGCCGTTTCTCTGTTTTCAATTATTACGGCGAGTAATTATTGCAGACACCGTGCAATATGGAAATGGTACAAAACAGAAAATGTATAGGAATATATAGGATTCCATGATATGTAAATTTATACGACTTTCAGGTAATTATACGCTAGACTACAAATTCCATAACCAGCCATTTCTGGCTGAATACATATGAGAATAATTCGGATAATCCGGATCTAATGAGTCTATACATCGTGAATTAAATTTGAAAAATATGCTGCATATGAATGTTTATCAAATAGCATCAGAATTATCGGACGGGTTAAAGTAACTTGTTTCTGATTGTTTCTTTCACAATTATTGTAATTATAAAAGCCTTTAGCGAACCCAGAAAAGGACACTACGTACCGTCATTTCCATCATTAGATGCAGTTCGAATTATACCGTGTTTAGTGTCAATTTAATCAGAAAAATGCCACAAATAAGTCGGCGAAAGTCACCTTAAAAAAGTAATGAAAAATAAAGAAGTTTTGTAATTGGATTGGTAGTGGTTCACACCGATATACCCGACCGGGTGTTGGATTACGCAACATGTTTACACTGTTCGGCGACCGAGGCGAGATGGCCCCAGTGGAGGGGATAGGCGAACTAAGATCATGTAGCTCCGTTCAGCTTAGATCAAGACTTTACCGTACTGTTGAAAACGAAACGAGTCTATCTAAATTTTTTAGACATTGTCCTGCAACACTTAAACATTTCTAGGCGATGCACAATGTTTAACAGCATGCTCACAAACGACCACGCCGAAGGGCATGACTCTTTATAGCGGTAATTTCCGTTTCCGCGCACTTTCTCCGCAGTTTTGTTTAAAACACGCAGCCCGGACGGTATTGACATTAATCGTTATAAACTGTAACCGTCCGATGATCAGGGTACGCGTTAAACTCATTACAATATCGCGGAGCATGAACCGGAAAATGGCCGGCACAACGTTCGATTACGCGAAGGTATTAAAGTCATTACCGGCGCCGCATGGTTACGTTCAATTATATCTGCCGTATTAACTGGAATACGATTACAAATAATTCATATTACAGAACGAGTGGTAATTAATTTTCACGCGCCGCTTTGAAATATTTTACCGTTCCCCGTAAATTCCCTGTGTTTGCCATACTGATATGCAAAAGGGGCCTGCAATATTCCGCCGATTATCATCGATTACACGCGGCCGCGGAAAATTCGCATTCGCCGTGTTGCTCGCCGGTCCCCTATGTCAAAAGTTTTTGCCGAACCATAATTACGATTCGAGACTCGAGAGTGTATCCGATGTGTCGGCCTCGAGTTCGCCCTGTTTTTGAGTCACAGATAAGTGGAATGAGGACGCCGTTGGTCAGCCAAGTAGATAAGCGACCCGGGGCAGTTCGGAATCGATTGCATATCTAAACTGAACCGGGTGCTGGCCTTTTGTTGTTCCGGTGGAACGAGGGCAACGGCGAAAAGAGAATAATTGCGTTCGCTAGACCCCTGGTCTTATTAGCAGGCTGCGAATGTTTATGCAAATGCCTGATTCTTTTATTCGACACCGGCGAACCATCGGGATCTCGTCAGTAGAAACTTCTTGAACGATTAAGGAGATATTCTGGTGTTGAATTTTCAAAAATCAACTTTTTTTGCATTTTAATTAATTATAAGTAGACTGTGAATCTTTATGTATTTATGGCTTATGAAAATTTTCAAAAAATGCTGTGATACAAAATTCGATAGAATTTAGTACGATTTTTATTTCTTTTGGATCCACAGAGGTTGTTCTCATGAAAAATAGGATTTTATTTCATTCTATTTCCTTAAAATTTGTCTACAAAAATTGGAAATTGCATAAACATCCGCAGTCTAATTATAAGTCTTCTTGAATATGTGTACAAGTCTATTATATTATACTGTAACAGTATTATGTGTAGAGATACTAATTTTTCTATTAATTCTACTGCAAAATTTAAATTGAAACTTCTCTTAAGCTTTTCCCGTGAAATTTTCTATTTAAATTTTCTATGAACAGATTTAAAATGCATGAAGGATATTTCTACGTTCATCAAATCCTTGCGCAGCCAACCAAAATACATGAATAAGCCCGAAGCTTTAATATTCAACAATTTTTATAGAAATTTTAATTCTGAATAATCTAAATTCATGTGATCCAAAATGGTTCAATAATATTTTTTCGCAAAAACTTGAAGAATTGTCAACCCTCATAGGATCCCCTGAAATGAAGGATACCTGGATCAACAATTTTCACTTGATACTTGAAATTAATAAATTACAATTTCATTTACAATTTAAAATTTTAACGAAATACATCGTGCAACACAACCAGAAAGAAATAAAATATATTACAGTCATTCGAAATAGAAAAAAGGTGAATTTTCACTCTCAGGATTAAAAAACCAGAAAAATTGTGTGCCTGAATGATGGGGGGGGGGGGGGTTGAAAGTGTCCTAGAAAAAAATGGGTCTGACAACAGAAAGAAATAAAATATATTACTGTATTTCGAAATAGAAAATGGTTGAGTTTTCGCCCTGAGGATTCAGGGAACCATAAAAATTGTGTACTGGAAGGGTTCGAAGGGCCCTACGGAAGAAGTAGGTCTTACAACGAATACAGAAAGAAATAAAATATATTACTGTATTTTGAAATGGAAGATGGTTGAGTTTTCGCCCTGAGGATTAAGAGGAACCTACGAATTGTGTACCTGGGTGATCACAGAAGGGTTAAAAGTGCCCTAGGAGTTTCCAGTGGCTTGCTCAAGGTACTCCGCACAGATGATGCGAGTCTTAAACCTCCTTTGGTACCGATTGTAATTTCGTTTGAGCACGGGTTAACCGTCCTCGGCGCTGAGAATCGAGTTTGGAATCCATAGGGTTCTAAGAATTTTGGTTTCCGTATCGCCCTTATTTCTCCCGGCGCGCGAAGAGACAATTCCCCGCGGGAAATTTCGAACGAACGAATTTTCGGCGAATGTAACTTCGTTAAAAGTTACGCCCCGGGTGAGGAATTTCGGGGGGGGGGGGGGAATTCGCGAAACCGCGCGTCGTCTTCGGTCACGGGACATAAAGCATCGATTTTTAAAGTAAATTTCCCGGGAACGGTCGTCGGGGCAGGTTCACCGTTCAACATTATCATCCCGGTGAAATCGTTCGGCGAACATTTGCGAAATTCATCAGATATCGGATACTTCTGTTGCCATACTTTTCAACCCGATATCGACGGTAACTCACCGAAACATCCGGCGGGGATTAAATCGGCGGGGCTCTCTGTAAGTGACGTCGGAGTGACAGGAATCCGTAGAATTTACAAAATTCAACGTCGTCCCCGACACTGTCATTTCCCCTCTAAAGAAACATCACAATGTTAACTAAATTCCAACCGCCGTGCCGAAAACATTTGCTCGCTAAATTTTCTAGGAAATGGCGCCGCCGCGCCGTGCTGGAATTTATATAGCAAATTTTCGAAATTACATCGCGTGGAACTCGAAATTATTCAAAAGCCCGGCTTCGTTGCGGAACGCCGGCTCTGTTTTCCGATCTTGGTAAATGTTGAACATCGCGAGAATGTGTATTTTCGTTTCGAATCATTACAAGGGAATTTTGCAGACATTACAATGTTGCAAGGATACTGTTATATTATTTTCGACCGATTAAAATTATTGTAAGAACCAGTACATTGTCATTCTGCTTCTGTTCCTTGCAATTAACGTTACTAATTTTTTGTTATTTTTTTACTAGACTGCGGATTTTACGCATCTATGACAAAAATTGATGGCAAAAATATTAGAAGAATTCAAACATACTATCATATTATTTTCAATCTTCTAAACATAATAAGAAAAAAAGTAAATTTCTATCTCACTTCAGTTCGTTGCAATTCAAAAAATTTTATTTTGCATAAAGATTCGCAGTCTATTTATTAGAAACATCTCGTCCACGTCTGGTACGAAGAAAGAGCCACCGACGAACACGTGTAATTAATATTTAGCAGAGAATTTATATTTCTGTGCCTCCAACTGCAAAATTATGTTTGGTAACTCCGCGGCACTGACTCGTAATTAACGCGTGTATCGTAAGACGAGTTTACCTGAATTCAAGACGACAATAGCTGGAGGGGGGGAGTAGTCTTATGCGCATCCCCCCGGCCGCATGCTCTTCGTTACGTGGTAAAACACGTACCGCTGCACACGCGTGGCGTGCAAATGCACGTAATTGCAAGATAAACATACGAGTATTAACGGTGAGGGGTGGGGGGTGGAGGGAGAGAAAGGAAGGAACGTCGTTGTTGCTCTCATTACGCTGGTTTACGTTTCGCGGCGGCAGCCGAATGAGTTCTCCGCCGCGTTTCCGGAAATCTATATCGGGCTCGTTAACTTCCCGGAGTGTTCCGCGCCTGCTCCCAGGACCGGGACTGTAACGCCGAGGCAAGAAAGAAATCCTCTGTTCCATTACCCTCGCGAACACTTTAAATCGTCTCATTTAAGCCAGCCACTGGACTTCTTCTTCTTCTTCTTCTTCTTCTTTCTCCTCCTCCTCCATGGTCGCTGACTTTTATCGCCATCCCGATCGATTTATCGAGCACCCGGCCGCGAAAAAACATCGTCAAATGCTCCATCCATAACTGGACTCGTCGGTTATTTCTCCGTTCCGTTGCGGCAATCAATTGGGGGGACCCATAAGTAATCAAATATTTTGAAATCTAAAACAAACTTTGTAGTAAATTCAAGTTTTCATTTCTTAATTTATTAGATAGTTTGCCATCTTTCCTGCAAATTTTCGATCCCCCTCTTATAGAAATCCAGGGTTCGTGAAGCAAAATATGACTGAACATGCCTCCTTACATCATTTCTACAGAAGTGAATCTTTTATTTCTTAAATAATGCTCAAGAGATCTGAAAAGATCTTTCAAAACAAATTTTTTCTTGAGCGAGTTTCGCTGTATGGGGCTCGGCATTGTCAATTTGCAGAATTACACCTTTTCCGTGGACTAAAGATGCCCTCTTTTTCAATAGTTCTGAATACAGCCGTTGTAATTGCTGACAATACAACTCAAAGTGAATTATGCCACGACAGTTCCACAGTACAAATGCACGGTAACACCTTTATAAGTGATAAGAAAGGTTTAGGGGTTGATATTGCGGTTTGATTTGCAGAAAGCCACTGCCTGGAACGCTTTATGTTATCATAAAGAATCCATTTTTCATCTCCGGTAACGATTCTGTTAAGAAATGGATCTCTACGAAATCCGGATAGCAATGAAGCGCAAATTGATCGACGAATATTCTTGTTGGTCTCAGATAATTGATGCGGTACCTATGTTCCTTGCTGATATGCCTTTCCCATTTCGTGTAGGTGCCTTCGTATAGTTGATCATGTGGACCCAAGGCTTCTCGATAATTCTTGTATACTTAATTTTGGATCAGCTTCCACTAGAGATTTTAGGATGTCATTATCACATTCAACTGGTCGTCCACTTCGAGGCTTGTCAGAGAGATCATAATCACCAGCAGTAAACCTTCTGAACCAACGTTGACACTTGGTGACCTTCAATACATCTCCATAAACATCGCAAATTTTCTTTGTTGTTACCGTTGCATTAAATCCCGCACGGAAATGAAAAAGTATGCAATGGCGAATATGATCCTCGGAATGTACTATATATATGATACTCGGAAGTGCAGTTGTAAAAAAAATTATACTTTTTAGAATATATTGAACACAGGCTGCTTTACCGAAAACTGTAAATGAATACGCGTTTCCTCTTCAAAGATCGGTACAGAACTAAAGGCAAAACAAATTCTTTGAAAATAATTGGTTACTTATGGATACCCCTAATATTATCACGTTTCCTTCTAATTTTTCTAATTTTCCTTCTAATTTCCATCTGTCATTTTCTTTCGTGTTCATTCACGCCCAAGGAAAGATCTCCAATACTGTTCAATAGCACAGAAACGTGTTTCATTTTTATCGAAAATTGTTCGTCCCCTTTTTTTTTTCTTTTTAATATTATATTGTCTCGCGTCACCTCTTTTTCCGTATCGCATAGTCCATCCATTTCAATCAACTATAGATATTTACATTGGCAAACGTGAAATATTGATTTTGTTGGGCTAACAAAACGGAAACGGCTCGCTTCTACTAAAATTTGTTACATCCAATATGCCGCCGAAAACGCAAATAAATTCCGGACTATAATCTTTCAACAGCACCGGAGAGTAAATGGGTGAAAATGTGAAATTACATGAACCCCGAGGAGCGTACGTTCGGCGCGCATCGAACGTTAAAGCCGGCCCCGATGACGCTGATACCTAATCATGCTCCCGCCGGCGAACTTTACTTTCTGACGCCGCTAAACATCCCCGGATTACGATGTATAATGTAAATTCAATTGGACGCGGCCGGGAGCGTTCGCGTGCACTGCAATTCCAAGAATTCCGCGCGCAAGGGGAACGGTTTCATAATTCACCGTAATGACAAACGTTTCGGACTGTATCAGAAACCATAATCGCATTACGACGCATTAACCATCGCTTTGTGCTGTTGCCGATGCGAGAACGCCCGACCCAATTACACTTGCCGCAGGCTACAGCGAAACTGCAGCCGCGCCGACCGGAAAATTGCAAAAACGTGTCGATCAAACTTCCAAATGAAATCGGTCGGTTCCACGGATTTGCGTTGCCGGAAAGAGCGCGCAAAAACGCCGGAATCGCGACAACGTTGAACGCGCAAAGCGTTGGAACGCTTCGAGGCGGCCGCGAGAAAAGAAATAGCGAAGATAATGATCCGCCATCTTGGGGGAAATATGCGAGCCTCTCGCGGAAATAATGCGACGCTGGTTTGCTCCGTCGCGGCGCGCACCGGCTCGTCTGGTCTTAGGTCAGAAACGTGTGAAAATGGCGGAGACCGCGGGAAACCGGCGAATTTTTTATCTGCACGCTTAGCATCCGTTGTCGGCAGGCTGGCAATTCGTTCCTGGCAGCCATTTCCTCCGCGAGCCTGCCAGAAAAGAAGTCCCGAAAAGGACGGACAGATTTTGAGAAAGATTGCCCGCGAGAAGTTCAACTATGCGCGGAGTTCCATTTCTGTACGAGTTGCCGGGGAGACCATGACTTTTTCGATTCTAGAAATTTTCCGCGACCTTCATTTCGTCCCCGAAAGTTTGTCGGGTGGTGGTTGAAAATTTTTGAGACAATAGAAAAATATAGTGAGTTCTCGATATATGTCAACGACACAATTGAGTCCAAACAATAAACACCTGACTTAATCAATTCTAAACGATAAATGCTACCGTTCAGAAAAGAAAGTCGGAAAGCGATTGCACGTGGGAATAAGAAACGAATGGAGGAGAAACTGGATCGCCTAATCCTCGAATGTGCCACTTAACCGTCGGTAAAATGAACAAAGAAACGGAAGGTATAAAACATCCTGTCGGGGTTGCCCTGAATTACCTAAACCAGCAGAGGTCCGAAGAACTGGCTGGATAATAATTTTCAATGTAGCATGTAATTACGGTTATTCGTGCGATCCGTTTCCCGTGCAATTTTGTAATAACACGGATCCGTATTCAGTCTGGCCTAATTTTTGGCGCAACAATCTGGCCGGATCTTTTGAACAAACAAATACGGTTTGGTAGCATGATCCCGGCCCGGAAGGTAGTAAAACATCCGGACGCGGATACGTATTCAAAAGCGATAAAGTTTATGCGCGCGAGTATTTAATGATGGAAAATTATACGAACCAGCGAGGTAAGCCGAATGTATAATTTATGAAAGCACGCTCGTTCTCGACGTGTCGTTAAAAGGTACTCAATGCTCAGCAACCGTAAGAAGTGAGCACGGCGCTTTGCTCGGAACGCATGGAACACTAACTTTTCTATCACTGTCGCTGCGATGTTTCTGCGAATGCTGTTGTCATGGTGTTTTTGCATGTGCTTCCCTTAGAATTTACATAGAATAGGTATACTCAAATTATTAATATAAGCACACTTAGAATAATTTAATTGATTATTGAAAAATTGCTTCGTCAATTGCTGGACATGGAGATCACAGAAAATTATCGATCATCTTCACAACTTCTGTCACTTGAAAATTATTTCTGTTTTACTATTTACCTCGACCTGGAAAGCGTACGCTTAAAATTATTTAACTGATTTTTGTAATCTCAGTTTTACCACAGAATTTTTTAAATGCCCATCCACTCGTTTGTGACTTCATATATAGATAGACAGCATATAATATGATATATGGAATTCATACACAACAGATTTTCACGCGTTTACATAAAATATGAACGCACCGGGAGGCAATTAAATGATTTAATTAAATTTAATATTGTGCGCACCTCAACATTAAATTCCTTGCTCTGGAATCAGTCGGGGAGGAAATGGTACGATATGATTCAATCAAAATCAATGATTAAGATGTCACGGTATGTTTTTTGTTTATTACTTGAAAGAAAGTGATTAATTTTTTGACAACTAAAAATATTCGAAAACTGTTGAACGATATGTGAAGTTTGCACGCAGTTATTATTACGGAATTTGTTTTCGAGCTCGGCGGTACCGTGATCGGGGGAATAAAATAATGAAGACAAGTGCGGAACGAGAGGAGTGTTTCGGTTGCACAATACCGTAGTTTTAGAAATATAAAGGACAGAGTGGAATGACGTGACGCGGTGGGCGGGGGTGGGGGATGGTTTGAAAGGGAGGATTCGGTGGATAGCACGGGCCACCATTGAAAACATTTATCGAGCGAAGTAATTACAACGTAGACCGGCCGCCGCGCGGGGGACTGAACTTGCATTTTAAAACTCTATTGTTCCGGTCGATTCGAGTCCCCCGTAGAAAAGAATCGTTCGGCATTCAATAACGGAGGGATTCCGATCGAGGTGGACGAGTAATTATTGCGTCGCTTTCAATGGAACACAACGGATGATCCGGCGCAAAAGGCGCTTATCGGAGAATGTGATCCGAGTTTCAGAAGCAGATTCGGCTCGCGCGTGTATTCTAGAAAGTATTAACACGCTGACGCTTACGCGGCTCTTTCTCTCTGTTCGCCGAAGCAACGGGCATTTCGATTTAATGGAGAGATTAAACGCGACAGGACAAGACAGTTGATGACACGTTAATCGTTGCGAACAAACGATTCTAAATGATTATATTGGGTTGTCCGGAAAGTTCGTGCCGATTTTTAAGGGAAACTCAAACGCGGTACATTTAAATTTCGTTATACATTTATCGAATCATTACAAGTGCCATTTGGTTCCATAATCTTTCTCCATCTTTCGCGCAACTTGCGTTTTCCGGCGAAAAACTTTTAAATATGATTTTTTATGTCGACCAAACAGTTAAAGTTTTTGTCATTATGGGGATTTTGGGTTGACCTGAAGAGATGAAAATCTGAGGGTGTAATGTCAGCTTTTGGAAGAAAAAAGCATCAAATGGCTATAATTCATTTTGTTTCCTTCCACATTTAACAGCGTATAAAACTAACAAAAATGAATGTATCCTAATCAAACTTTCTTCTAAAAATGCCTGAAAGACCACCTTTTTAGACTATGTACACATACCATTTGTTTTCAATCATTCTGACATATTCAGACCTATCCTAATGCCACCTACAGAAAAAAAACACACGTATGCTGTTTTCACGGTTCATTCGCATTATTTAAGTTGTTTCACAAACATTGAAGTCGAGTGAAAAATTTCTGTCACTCGGGGGAGAGTCCGTCATAGTCAAAATAAGATGAGAACATAATGAACTCCTATTATTTTCTTCATTCATACAGTGGGATTTTTATAAATTTGTTCTACCTACTCGAGCTCATTTTTATGCGAAACGCAGCAGCAGAATTTGCAAAAATGAAATTAGGGACAATCTCTTACATTTCAAGGAATATAAAAATCATGAATTATGAACTAATAGCCATAAAAGATACGGTTAACTAGCAGGTAATAACAACAAAAAATAATTATTAAATTGTGGATGTTTATGCAATTTTCAATTTTTACAGACAATTTTAGGAAAGTGGACACAGATAAAAATCTCATTTTCAGCGGTAGTAGCCTTCGTAGATCTGAAATAAATAAAAATCGTACTAAATTCTGTGGAATTGTATATTAAAGCATTTTTTATTTTCAGTCTAATGATAATTATTAGACTGCGGATTTTTATACGAAATAAAAATTGTCGGTATCGACTACAAAATACTGTGTGACTACTGAGTAATAAAATAATAAAATACTGAGTAAATAAAATATGTACAAGACAGCTGTTAATAAGTACTGATAACCAAAATAATATATGGATATATTCAGGCAGATATGAATTATTGATTCTGTTGTTTCTACCGTGCTTGCATGGTTCACTGGATTCTTATATAGTTTTCGCAGACAACGAAACGAATGAAGTGACCGTTCCATTATAGTAACATTCGGCCGAATGGTTCGCATCAGCGATTCGTATCGGCGTCGGCGTCGTAATTCAATGTGAATTTGCATTCTTTATCCGGAAAGCGGTTAAGCATCGGCGGGGTTTCTTTCGCGAAGAAACGTTCAAATTACTTTGTCGTCGTCGAACGCTTAAAACCCCGTTACCGTTGCCCCGCAACGCTCTTAATGGCGACGTCACGGCCGGGAAAATAAATTAACGAAACGCAGCCACGTATTTTCAGCGGTTATCGTCACGGTGTTACCTGCATACGCGTGCACACTCGTCCCGATTGCATCGAAATTTATCTGTGGCGGGGTGTGATTAATACTGGCCGGCTACCCCCGTCCGCCATATATCATTCGTAATGATGTAATAACCGGTCTCTGCACTTTCGAGTACCACTCTTCTTATCCCCACCCGCATCTTTGCTCTTAATAACACCGAAAGAATACGGCCACCGCGCCGGCTACGCATGATGGATGAAAACTCGGCCCCTCCGGCTATATCGGACGGTTCGATCGTATTGAATAAATGTCGGCATTACGTGGGCCCGATCAGAAAGTTAATGATTCAGAGATTTGCATACGCGATGCGAGTGATCGATCCCTCGGCCCGGCCAACAACGTCAGCAATCGTGCGGCGCGTTAACGATGCAATTGAAATACAATGCGGCCAGCCCGGCTCGCTAGATCAGGGATTTCACAAAGTGCGCGATCACTCGACCGATCACCGTAGAACGATCGACTCCTTGCGTGATCGCCAGACCGTCGATCTTTATGCAAAATAAATATTTTCCGAGTCGATTCTAAACAACTTCCGTGCATTGCAAAAACAACACTTATTCGGGAAAGTTATCCTAGAATCTCGGAAGTCATAATGAAATGCAAATACAGTGATTTCTCTGTATATGTCGCCGAGGCCTGGATGATAAACGTCGCGGAATTATCCCCACTACCGCCTCCAGAGGCCTCGGACGCCGAGGAGTGTAAACATAACACGGCTCGGGTACGTCTCCTGCACGATACACGACACTGACAAGACCCGTGTTGTTGACATATATCGAGAATTAAGAAAGAATTAGGTAAATTTAGGGATTCTGGTGTAGAACATCAACAGAGTCGTATGCTCGGGTGCAATTGAAGTACAGTGCAGCGAACCGGGGTCACGATGCAAAATAGACATTGTCTAAATTTCAAATGGAACTTTATTTCTTGTTTCAATCATTTTTATAAATTGGAAATAATATATTGACATTCTTAAATTTTTGAAATCTTGTTACCGTGTGAAATGCCACCTGATTTTTTATGATTTCTACTCACTACTGCCTTGTGCAAACCCCTGAAGAGATACATGGGCATTATACGGAAGTAACGAGTTTTTTCAGAGCAATTTTCAACAATTTTTCAAAGGTTAATTTCTGTCTGAAATTTCTTCGAAAATTGAATTTCCACTCGGGTTAATCATATAACGGTGTACAGACGATATTGTCTTTGTATTAGGTAGAAACATTTCACGGGTACTTAAACCGTTAATTAATTCTCATTTAATTAATTCACTTGCTAACTGCTGCGTAGTACACGCACGTGCTATCGGACTCTTGGTGTCTTTTGATTAATCAATTTCAACGATTTATTTAAATGCTGGATATTATTATAATCCGCAATAAGCTGGCCGTGGTAATTTTGGTTTATTGCGAACGTGTCGACCGTAATCGAACTCTAAGGTATTATAATTGGTTCGAAATGTATTTCAGGCTCACCATACATATATTATTCCAATTAAATCGTTAGAAATCACATTAAGATTTTAATCGACATATTAATAAGATTTCAAACGACATGTATTTTCTAGATTTGTGTCAGGTTTCTATTGAGTATAGATTAAGAATCATCATGGATGCTTTATTTTATAATGCAGAATAATATAAGCAGAACAGCCAGAATGACGGTCACCATGAGACGACCTTTTGTCATAAGAGGGCATGAAGTGTCATCAATTTTAATTTTTCCTCGACAAATTCGAAGTGATGCTTAAACATGTATAAACGGACTCCGAAATTTGTACTGTGAAAGGTGCTACAGTTTCTCTGCAAAAAAAAAGATCCCGTAGAAGCAAAAAAGAAAACGCATTTCACAGTAGAGTAGGCCATCGAATAGCGTCAGTCACCGATGGGCATTCAACGTGTTAAATATCGACGATTTTGCGAAAATAGGGAATGGCAGTGTACGATCACTTTCCGGGGGCACTGTACGCAGAGCCGGGTTATTGCAACCGGCACGCCTAACCTGCTCGAAACAAAAATGAATTGCCACTTCCATGTCAATGGTTCCCGTCTCCTGGCTCGCTCGGTTCAGCCGTTTCGTTAATCCCTTCGCCGATACTGTGTACGTACACACAGAGAGACACACAGAGTTCTAACCAGTCGATAATGGCTCCTGAATTTCTTAAACGCACGAGCGCGCCGAGTGCCGGGTGCAAAGACAAGTGCGGATCGATACACCGGGGCGCACCTGTACAGGCCGGTCCTCGAGCCGGGAGTCACGTGACCGCGGATAAATATCGCATTAATCGTTCGCCATTACACACGCGGCCGACGCCGATCGACGCACGATACGATCCCCAGCCGGTTTACACCGTTACGTGACAGTAAGTGCTCGATCTCGCCTCCCCTCGATCGTGATTTGTCCCCCACCCCCGATCCCCTTGATCTCACGTGCGATTTACCTGCCGGCGAAGGATAAGTTTCAACGGGCGCGAGCTTTAATTCAATAACACGTACCCCGCGCCGAGCACCTAAACGCCAGAAAGAAGTCGATGATCGCGTGTGTCCGCTTAGCTGCCATGCCGGGCCGGGCCGGGCTGGGCCCGTCGCGATCCGTAAGCAGCCTGTTGAAGTCCGCGAGGATCTCCACCCAAATGTCACGAGTCCCGACTTTGAACTGACATACAGTACTCATTTTCATAATAGCTGCACGATGCTCGCGGTATGAACGTCGAAAAAAGTGGTTTTTATTCTTTTTTTTTACCACGAGGCTCGCCACCGAAAAATCTGAAATAATCCATGGACAATGCTTATAGCTATACACTGACATTGTAACAATAGAAATATCGCTCTTAGTGTAAGTTGTGAGTTCTGATTTTCCGATTTTTCAGAGGTTTTTGATTTTTCACAAGCAGGGTTGTTAAGTTAAAAATCTGAATTAATTGTGGTATATGTGTGTGGGTATTTGACATCTGCTCGATTTTTTTCAGAATTTTTGCGTATGCATAAATAGGGAAAAGGGGTAAAAATCATTTTTTCCATTTTACCCCGTAGCTACCCTCCAGGTCGAGATACGGGGTTAAAATTTTACGAAATATGATTTTTCTCGGTGCACTATCGAATGGCTCATAGGCCGCTTAATTTGGTCCAAAGGCATTCTTGCACATCGTGCTGAATCACCTTTGCTACACCTGTTAAAAGTTCGCGGAAAAACCGGTTAATTTACAGCTACTCTTGTCCACCGCGTTTCAAACAATGGCTTCCCTCGCGTGGGTTTGTAAATGACAATGGATTGAAAAACACCGATGTTGGGTGGTTGAAATCAGAGAGGAAATCATTTTTCGATAAGGACTCAAAGAATGAAATTAGTGATTTTTCAAAGTTATTTTCTCTTTTATACTGTTAAGTTTTCCGTTTGTTTTGTTCGATATAATATGATAATATTCCTTTGGAAAACAACAAAACGCATTACACAATACCGTTCGATGAAATTTGCATGTTACACCGAATATATTGACACTTCTCGAAATGGGTTTTTGACGTCGACATTTCGAAACTCGCTCGCGCAAATTGTAAACTGCATAAACGTCCGGAATCTGGTAATAAGTAAACACTGCCAATGTTTATGTAAATAATTGAAATGCAATTTATAAGATTCGATCGGAAATATCGTTTATCCGTTTTGTTACATCATCTTTGCGATAATTTTACAATGGGAGCGCACGTTCCTCATGTTTGATATGTATCGGAGGTGTACTGAAGATTTACCACTGTATTTACAATGTTTCATTCGGTTCTAGTTTACTGGCAAATACGTGTCTGTTTACATATTTAAATGTTGCCCACAGTATTACTGCCCCGCCGAATGGGTCTGTATAATGTAATAACATTGCAGAATCATACTGTGCGCTGTTCGACAAGTTTGGATTGTATTCATACTTGAAAAAGACATTTTAAACACAGAATATTTATAATCGGGTTTTTCGAAACGATCGATTCCGTTGTTAGACGTTTGCAACTGATTATTGATCGTTATACGAGTTTCGAGATCGTTATACAATGCTTATAAATAAGTTATATTATACGCGGTAAAACTTTTTTTAAGATGCAATATGGTAAATTGGTCACATATTTGTCCGAGTTAGTATTTGAACTCATCTCAATATCCGCTACAAGATTAAAAAAAAAGAAGAGAGAACAAACAATTATAAAAACAAGACAACTATTTGATAAAAAATTGACGAAATTCTGTATAAATTTTCTCAGATACTATTAAGACAATTTAAGACCAAATAATCCAAAAGGTTCTAAAAAATTTAAGGAAACTTGATATTTGCAATTATCATAGAATACCATGTGTTATGAGTAGACTGCGGATTTTATGCATTTATGACAAAAATGGGTAAGTACAATTTAAAGCAGTGGACACATTAAAAAGATTTAAGGACACCAGAGTATTGGTTTTAGCTTAATAAAATAATTAAAAGAAGAAAAAAATTTTTATTTCGCTCCTGTGTCCTGCAATCAATGCAGATATTTTTTATTCTGCATAAAGATCCACAGTCTAGTTATGCGAGACACCAGTATGCCAGTTACGGGTTAAATGCCTCCCCGAGCTGTGCTGTATCAGATAAAAAATGTTCGCTTTCGACAACAGAACAATCTGAATCGATCACGTTCCATGGTTCATCGCGGTACACTTAATGTTAGTTTACTGGAATAAGGAATCGCTGAATCCACGAGGAATATCGTGGCAACGAAACACGGCCGAGTCGTTTGTACCTCCTGCGAGAAATTCGAGGCGAAATTGCAGTTTCTTATCAATTGTCGAGCGGGCTCCATAAATCAAAACGAATCGCCACGGGAAGAAACGCCAATAGACTCCGGGACGCGTCTCGTATTACAATTAACGCCGATTCTTATTCGCGTCACGCGATCTCCGCAATCTTTCCGTGTCCGACAGAGGGGTTGGGTTCAGGTGGGGAGAAAGGTGTACAGCACCACCGTGCCCGGTTTAATTCGATAATACGGCCCTGAAGGCGCGTAATATCGTGGCGATGCCGGGCGGGTCGCGTGATCCCCCTTAATTTCAGCTCCTCGTGACCAGCCAGACCGGTCGATCGGGCCTCGAACCAAGAAACCAGGGTGATGATTACTTTTGCATTTCTCCTTAGCCAACGACACGGTCCTCTACCGTTCCCTTTAGCTCGCCGACGTCCTCCGGACGTTTCTTTCTTAACCCCCCCGGTGGTCGATAAAATCGCGCCACCCCCGTAATCTTCGACCCTGAGGCAACGGTCACACGATTTACAGGGAACTAACGTGTTTCACGCTGAAGAATTTTGACGGACGTCGCTCGCAGACGCCTAGCGGAGCGTCGCACATTTGTCAGAAGTAAAATGAAAAATGCCCTAACGTAAACTCCTGCCTTGTGAATTCCCGTTCGTATTTCAACCGATGGAAGAAACATTGGAGTATTTTAATTCGGAAAAATATTAAATATATATTTTTAAATATTAGGGGGACCCATAAGTAATCGATTATTTTGAAATCTAGAAGAAACTTTGTAGTAAATTCAAGTTTTTCTTTCTTAATTTATTATATAATCTCCATCATTATCAAAGACAGTTCATGAAATCACTATCAGTGATATGTGACTGACGTGGCAGTTCACGTGTTAAGTATACAATTTAAGTATTCAAAATGTTCGGAAGAAGTAGAAGATATTTAATATTTTCAATTATCGTATAATACAGTGGCGAAAGGGTTGAGAAATTTTGTGGGGGTCACGAGGGATCCCAATATAGCAGTTAAGGGTTAAAACGAGAATTTAAGAAATCTAATGCATATGTCCAAGTTTATTAGAGTTGTTGAAGGGGGAATGACATTTCAGAAAAATTTTTATTTTGCACAGAAATTCGCAATCTAATAATTAGTAAATCCACGAAGTGCTACGAATTAATTTCCATGCGTAATATAAATGTGAAATGTGTAATGTAAAAATATATAAATTGTCGCAGAGGTATAGTAATAGTCTTGTAGAAAATTAAATTTACGTTTGACGAAACGATAGACGGAATTCATTTATCAAGCCTAGCAGCTCGGCCGTCCCCGCAACAGGCTTCTGTTTTTCTGTTGTTGTTTCACACGGGTAAGCAGCACGAAGGCATTTTTCCTGGAGGTCCCGTAATTGGGAAATCGGGCGTCGTATCGGACTGTTTGTGGCCGATTGTTCTTGTACCCGGTCGGGGTGGACGTTATCGAGAAAACAGTATTCCGAAAGGTGAAACTGGAAGAGTGAAACTAGGTCTCTTGTAAAACAGGATTTCACGTCGGACGAAACCGACGTTTTTGCCTTGTGCAATCAATTTCTGCTTACAAATGAAACTCTCAATCTTTCTCAGAAACTCTAACATTTCGTCAATAAAACTTAATCCCTCAATATATTTATTCCCAGCTCAGTAAGCACGTTAATTATTCAAAGCCGCAGAAATTGAGACTTATTATTGCTCGCATATCAAAATTATACTTCATTCATTTATATCTAACCCTAATTATATTTAACCAAGACTAATTTCTATTTCAAAATAAAATTTATTCCGTTACCTCCCTAGAAACTTAATCGCTCAATATATTGATTTTTTTTAACTATGTGCCCCTGCTTTGAAAAATCTGAAAAATTATATGTTAACCATAACGAGATACTAAACCTGTAAAAATATAAACTTAGTATCTCATAATTTCTAGGAGAAATCGGCATTTCAATATTTCTTTTTATTTTTTAAAATTCGGTTTCGAAGCTAAAGATTCTGAAAAAATTCATAGATGTGCATAGCGATAGTTAAATTATGCCTGATTTTTTCCAGAATTTTCAATGGAATAGCTTTGAAGTCGTGCAATTACTTCAAAGAAAATTTATTATTTCAGGGGGAAGGATCATTACACGAATGGGCGATGTGATTCATTAATCTGTTAGCTTCAAAAGATTTTCTACTCGAGCAACAATTACTGAAAGAGTTTTCTCGCCGAGCATAGAAACCCTCACGAAAATCTGCCTCGTTCGCTAATCGCAACAGCATACAGGCCAACAATGCCGTTCCAAGTGGCAGTCGCTATAATCGGCATCGTTCCGTTGCGAGGAGGTCGTATGAAAGCTGCTCCGTCGCGCATGAGGCAGAAATAAAAATTAATCTCAGCTTGAGATCGCAGAAAGCCGCTTTCTTTCGAGTCGGAGCTTTCCTCATTCAATCTTCTACATTTTCTACAACATCCTCTGGACGATAAATTTTAATTGTTTCCTCGGTGCTCCGGCAGGCAGAACGATGATTTCCCGTTTCAACCCTATTGTAAAAACTTGAAACGCGGCGAATTATCGGATTTCAAGCGACATGCGCTGCGTCTTAAGCTGAGGCCACACGTGCGTACAATATGCAAGGTATTCTGAAAATATGGGGTTAAAAGAAACCTGCATATTCCTACCTCGCATACACGTTCACGAGTCACTGGACTTTTGCCCTAAAGAAAATCTTGATTATGCTACAACTCTTACCGTAAGTGCACAAAGCAGTCTTCCATTTCGCTACCATTATACTATTATATAACATTCAACATGATAAAAATATGCAAAAATCTTTGTATAGAACAAAGATTTTTTCCGTTTCACAGTTCAGCGACGCTGAATGTTGCGCGCATGCGCCAATAGGAGGCTGAAATTTCCTGGAGAAGCATCCCCACTAATTTCAGCTGCGAGCCGCCACTGCCAATAACAGTAATTGCACGAACCGAGAATTTTCTTTGTTCTGTCCGCGTTTTCGAACAAATCTTCCACCTCGCGGAACCTGTTGCGAAGCAGCGCAAGAAATCGAACGGAGGACGCGGAACCGACTCTCGGTGTTCCTGTTTCCTCGGACGCGTCATCGCGGGGGCAAACGAGGCGAAAGGAAGAGTGGGCATTGTTCTTCCCGAGGGTGAAACGGACGAGTAAAAGGAGTTCCATCGAGCCGCGCGATTACAGGAAATTATACGTGGCCGTTCGCGGCATCGCGTGCACTCGCGGCTCCGAGAGACGCTAAAAGGCCGGGCGGGCCAGAAATCGTATAAATGGAGCGAAAATTCATAAAAGCTTTGCGAACCGTGTCGGCGGATATCCACGGATTTCCGCGATAAAAGTCGAGAGTGAATGTAAACGACAAAAGTTTTCATTTCATTCCGCATTCAGACGCATCCCTCCTGCTTGGGAATTATTTTCCGCGGCACGCAGTCCCCGGCCCCCGGGTTTCCCTCCGCCTCTGTTCCTCGTTTTGTCCGCGAGCGGACCGCCATTATTAGTTTCGCCTATACCTTCGCCGTTGCCGCTACGATGGCGGCGACAATAGAATTAATAGGCGGAGTGACCGTGTACCGTTCGGCGATGCTTTTAAAAATGAAACGGCCACGAAGCGATTTTAAAAATTCAATTACAACCGCCCCCCGTCGCGAGGAATTGTTATTATCGAATCTGAATGGAACCTTGCAGTGCCGTACCGTGCGTGTGCTCGCAGGACGAAAGCAAAGTCGGATACGCGAACTCTGGTCCATTCCCCGCAGAAATTTCACCCGGTCTTTATCCCCCATATCCACGTTCAATAATAACCGGACGATATTGCCCCGCCGGGCTTCGATCTCTCGCTGTAATAGAAAAAATCTTCGATATTACGGTGCTCCGAAGAAAAATTAGATCTACGCCGTGGGCGCCCTTGTATCGAAGCCGCTCGCCGGTTTATGGTTGCGCTAACTGTGTCGAAAATATCGGGAAAACTAAACATACTACTCATTTTGGTAGCAGTTTTCGTGATTGATTCAGTTTAAACGAAATTTTGTTAGAAATAATTTGTAGATTTTAGAATTATAGTGGACGATCAAAGTGTTCAAGTCACTCGAATCAACCGTCTTGTTTGTATTAAAACAATTAACTTTTATATGATCGTTGAATCGGTTGTTTTTGTAAAGTATTAAAGTAATTTTAATTGTAAAAATTAAATTAAAAATAAAAATAAAATGAAAAATTTATTTTATTAAAAATTAAATTTTTTATTTTTTTATATATATTTCTTTTGCAAAATATAAAATAAGGAAGTTAACCATAGAACGGAGAAAATATCTTTTTCCTAATCTGATATGTTATTGATATACTTTTCTAAATATCTTTAAATTTTCAGTCATGTTTCTGTAGATTGTACAGTTTCTTCGGAGGTAACAAACGGTGCGATGGAACGCTATCTGTCAGGGATAATATTCTCGATTGTTAGATGCGGTTGTGAATTTCAACGCACCGATGAGTTATCGAGTCTGACACCTTGTAACACGTGTTAATAATAGTCGAAACGGCCGCCGGTCTCGTGAACGTTCACATAAAATTTGATTTTCTCGATTGAAATGCATGGAACGTTGGGTTGTAACATGCACTGACCACTGAATTGTCATAGTCGCCGACTCGTTTACATTAACACGATTTTCGAAAATGATATTTGTAGTGATAACCACTGAAAACCGTGACTTTTCACCCAAACTGTTCAATAACTAACTTCGTAACTTTGTTATTACAATTTTTTTGGTAAAGCCTGAAAAATGATGACCGTCCCAAAAAGAACTTTTACTTTAGGGTACTGTAAAAATCAACGAGATGACTCTGTACCAACATTATTAACATTCTTTTTGTTATGTAGTACACATCATTTCATACATCTCGCACATCAGGTATCAATTTTTAATATTTATTAAATCCTATAGCAAGAATTACATAAACAAATAAAGTATTAATACTTTCCAATAGCAGATGGAAGAAGTGACAAAAGATGTAAGACGACAGTCTAGCAGAATTATAAACTAAACAATCAGGGTTATCCGCAGTGAATAGAATTTTTTACCAAGTAAAACGATGATTAGGTGAAGCAGGGATCAAACAGCTGTCAAATCAAAATGAAAATGTGCTTGGAATCGTTTTAGTAGGGTATGAACACGTGTCAAACAGCTAAAGCGTAATCCGTTTGCGCTCGGAAGCCTAACCGCCTGTTTATGGCCAAACAGTAAAGTAGAGTGGCATAAAGTTCTGTTTACGTCAAATAAGTAAACAATGGTTCATATTCGTGTGCCGAAACGGCAAAGCACTATAAAGTCAAACATTTGCTCGCTCCTAAAACTAGAACGAAAGCAGCAATGTCTCTAGACAGTAAAACCATAACAGCTACCGTTCGCCGGGCCATTTTTGCCACAATTGGCCGTTAGACTGTCCGTGGAAATAATCTGCGGGTGTTCGATGCACTCGACTCGTATCGATTACTCGCTGGCATAGCAAGTGGTAGTGTTTGCCCGATCTCGGCTGAGAAAACCATCCCCTCGCCTCTCGTTAAGGGCCCGGTCCTCGTAGATTCGCGATAAGGTAGAGTGACTACATTACCGTCAAAAAATGGTTTTACGTGCCTCAAGTTTCCCTCCTTATATAAGAATATTTTGTCGCTGTTAAAGGGCTCATTCGAAAGTGGAAGGTTCAATCTAGTGCGCGCTGGTCAGGAGCTGCCGAGATTATGCAGATATTTGATAATATAAGCGTTAGAAGTAGGCCAAAAATTGACGATGTGCATGCCGTGGAGTCCAAGCATTTTTATGCCATTGGATGAGTTTTCTGGATGAAATCGAGAGCAGCGCGCACTAGAAAATATCTCCATCTACAAATTGAGCTAGATTTTGTCTTGATTCTCTGCGAAATAAAGCGAAAAACTTGAAGCACGTTTCTGTCGTCAGAATTCATAATATCGATAATACAAAGCAAAAAGTGTGACAAGTTTAGTCACAGACTTAAGACCCGCCGGATCAAGACCAAGACGAATCGTAAGTCTGTGTCTGAAGGCTGTGAATGGAAATTATTAATTAAAAAGTCACGTGACTCTCCTGGGCCCTTAACACGGAGCTTTATAAATTTCCAGCGCGGTCGTCCCGCGTGTCGTTACATTTGAATGAAAACATATCCCCGTGGTTACAAGGACAACGCGCGGTATAATACGAGCTCAGCGGGCATTCGAACGTATGCCCCGAACTGGATTTTTAATTCGCTGAAGATTTACCGGCGCGGAATTTAGTAACATTTTGGCACACCTTTAGAACTGCGAGAAATTTCCGAACGAAATTTTCACGGGAAAAATTACTACCTTCGGATTATGTATAATATATAATACGGTCTGTGTTTGTTTAACAAGTGTTTCCTCAATTTTGCAAAATTCTGTTACGCTAAAGTAATATGAAATCTTTGTTGTAATTGAAACGCGTGGTTTTAAAATTTAAATTTAAATTTTACAATGTTGCCGAACGTGTGTTTGCAGTTTCCGATCATCAATACTTTGTAGGAGGATAGTACCTATTCGGTGCAGGTAGACATTTTCATTCGAAAAGTGGTTGTTGCAATTTCGATTGATAGGTTGTTTCAATTTCGATTGAAAGGTTGCTTCAGTCGTTAATTTATACTAATGGATTTAATAATTTGATTGACGTAAAAATCTAGTTAGAGTTCAAACGTGTGTACATGTTTATAATACCGTGAACAATACACCGTTGTATTATAGGGAGTCTGCAGTATCTCAGCTTAACCCTTTGCACTCGAGTGGCGACTCTGAAGCGCGACTAAAAATTGCTGTGGCATTATATCAAAGAAATTACAAAAAATATTACAAAATACTTGTTACATTACAAAATTTGTATTTCATGGATTACTAAACATTCAAATATTATATGTGGAGGTCGGATCAGTTTCGTATGAATAAAATGAAAATATTCTAAGACGGAAGAAAAATTTAGTTTTAGAATTAGAATATCGCCGAGTGCAAAGAGTTAATTTAGTTATCTAGGGCTAAAATACGTTCTCAAAAATAGCAAAATTGCCATAGACAGAAATTCTCTCGGACAATAACAAATCGACTTCAACCGAAGGCATGAAAATAGTCACCACGAAGTACAACGATACCGAGCAAAGAAAAAAATGTTTCAAGATAAGGCTTAAATTCCCTGATTCAGTCATACTTGGAGCGCACACGCGTAGGGTACAATAAAAACATTAAAAAAAGGGGTGGGGGCGAAGTAGGTGTGCCGCGCGGGCTCTTAGATCTCGGCTCGTGCAACTTTAAAGAGTAGTTTGTGTCTGGGCAAGCTGCACGAGGGCTCTGCGCGCCGTGTATGCGGCCGCCATAAACGTTCACGCTTATATCGGGTGTGCTCGTTTATTTATGGCTTATCCGAGCCGCCGCACCGGTGAGGCAGCGACTCGGCCGATTTCTTGCCTCGCACCCTCGTGCAGCCGCCCTCCTCAACCCCCGGCACGGGACTAGCGTAAGTGCATCCGGCCCGATTTATTGTATCGAGCATTGCGCAATCTTGCCGTCACTTCTGCCTCGACCGTACCATCTCCATCACCCACTTCCGCGCTCTTTTCTTTATGCGTCCGAGCGCCGAGCACGAGTTGCTTCTTCTTTTTCGTATCAGCGTGATTTTCCGTCCCGCCCGGATGAAAATCCCTGTTTCAGAGAAGGGCGCATCCTACACTGAAACCACTCCGCGAGAACTTGATTAAATTCATAATTTCGCACGATTTTCACGAAAATTGATACTCTCCTACAGTGGCTGCTGAAAATATCATGGCGGCTGTTATTGATACAGAATATTTTCATTTTGCACTAACAAGGCACGTTACCCAAGCGTAACACACCGATTTTAATGAAATTTATACTGGATATCCATATCTGGGGGGTGGAGGTGAAAATAACCCCCAAAGTTGAGGGTGAAAAGCCTATTTTCGCTTTTGTATTACTACATTCGCTGATCAGAAACATAAACGTAAAAAAATCATTGTCCAAAATCCTATAGTTCCCCAGATATTAGCAAAAATAGGGTTTTCACCCCCAACCTTGAGGGCTATTTTCATCCCCCATGTATGGATCATTGCAGATCAAAAATTTTTGAACGAATTATTTGAGCATATATGAAATCCGAAAAATAACATTCTATACAGGGTGTAACCGGGAGGGTGGTATAACCGGGCAGGGGATGATTCTACATGTAATAATAAGTCGGAAAAAGGAATATCATTTTTTCGTTTGAAGCCTCATTCTCAAGAAAATACGTGTGTTATTCGAGAGGAATCGTCTGAGGTGTCTGATCATGGTCAGCAAATTCTACTTCCCGCATGTACTAACTATAGCCCGCGTACCCAGTGGATCTGACTATCGCAGATTTCAAATATAATATAATAAACTGCCTTTCTGTATTGTAAAGAAATGTAGGTAACATGACAAAACATTAAAACACTTTTTAATAGTGCTCACGAAGAGGAAAATACATTACATTTCAAAATGTTGGTTCTTTGTTGCCTGAAGCGTCTCTGTACATTCATTGTTGAATTTGCGTCAACATAATTTAATTAAACTACATTTAAGTGGCACTTTATTAATTCAGCAGCAGCATTTGGAATGTACTAAGATTACGCTCATGTACGTTGCAATTTTAATATTGTTAGCGAATGTAATATAAGCCAGTACCGTGTATTACACTAATTAGAACGAAGTCAACACTGTATCTGCGTTGGCCATTACGTTAAAAAATTTACTTTATTTATACTTTCATTCGAAAATGTGTGTTTGGTACTTTTTCTAAAAGTAAAAAATTATTTTATTATTTTATTTTACGATTTTTCTAAAAAATGGTACGTTTCTAATTACTATATCTTCCAACAGAAAAACCATTCGCGGAGACCAAATACTTGAAGTTGATGCTCAATACATTTTCAAATTTTAAATATTTAACAAAAAATTGTTTGAGAGAGTGAAACCAAAAACTGCAACATTTAAATCATAGAAAAAATGGTCGATATATCGATGGCTAAAAATAAATCCTAGCGTTATTCTATGTATCTTGCACTGTTCACTTCTATTGAAAAACAAAATAGTTTTTGCTTTCGGACAGTTTGGAGCATTTATTTGACGCTTCCACTATTACGCTCTCACCGTTTGTTGGTGACGCTATGTTTGGTTCAAAACTGCAAACTAATCGTTCCGCTATGGTATTAAATAAAACAACATTGAATTAGGATTCGCGAGATTCATGGATATTAAGAGAAACTATTGTGAAACATATTTATTTCAATATTATATTCATATAAATATATTTATTCCATATATATTATTGTGAAATATATATTTTCATGGAATACTGGCCTGGCAGGCAGCGAATTAATTTTTCCAGAGCCCGTTTTAATTACGAAACACGATTCGAAAGTTCAAATCCTAATTATTTAAAAACTGCCACTTTTTGCGACTCGGAGTATCCTGGGCAAACAAATTCGAATTTTAAATGGTCTAATACTATTTTGTTAGCCTTGTAAGGACATCCTTCTATTGTCCAGTGTCTTCTATTGTCGAAAAAATAATTCGCATAAACAGAATGTCGGTAAGGGGGGAGACGGCATTACCGATGGAATTATCTGACAGAAGTGACGCGCTCGGTGGTCGATCCCGCAGAGATTTCGCCGTGTGAAGGTGTTGCGGGGCCGGGATAAATGAAAGAGCCGAAGAGGAGTCAGGAGCGAGACAGGAGAACGCGCCGTGGCGGTAGGTAGGGGTAGTTTAACTCGGTAAAACGTATTTTAGAAACAATTTCCAACGACTCGTCCCGCGCAGACAGTCAGCCGTCTCTGCTCGCGAACACGTACGAACGGTCAAAGCTTTGAGTCTCGTCGGCGAGCTCGCGGAGCGGAAGCTCTTACCCAAATACGTGAGATTTCTAATGAGTCCGCCGAACGTGAGCTTTCAGCGCTGGCACCGGGAACGTTTGCCCGGAGGGCGACTTTTCGAGGCCGCTGGAAATAATTCGCGCGTTTTCTTAGAGCAAACTGAGCGCGAGACCTCTGCAAAGTAACACCGGCAGATATGGCGGCGACCCAGCGAGCAAGAACGCGGACGGGACCGCGTCCTCTCGGTTCAAGACCGAGCGGATTTCGACGCCGAATCCGCGGAATGAGATCCAAGACGAACACGAATGCCACATCCCCGCTTTTACGGGGAATCTAAGCAAATGATTTTACACGGAGTCACCTCGACCTCTGTTCGTTAGAATTATTCGGAGCGGGATGTCGTCAATGTGGCACCACTTAGGAAATTTTGTGGAATTTTCTGTCGTCTATAACAAATTCTATAACTTCTATATAAAATATATATAACCTGATTAATTATTATTTCTGGCTAGACCACCGGACAGTAGATATAAAATAAATTAAACACTACATATCGTGTTAAACAAGCTCATTATCGATTGGTAACATACCTCGTATGCTGTGTAGAAGTAAATGAAAATTGAAAAACGGACTGAAACTTTTGTCACGCTAAATCGATCTTGAAAAGTAGTACAGTCTTTTCTCGATATATGTCGCAAATATCTGGCTGATAAAAGTCGCAAATCTATCCCCACTACAGCGGGGTATACTCCGTAATACGGGTCCGGTACGACGTTCAGCGTGGATCAAAGAATAGTATCTCCGGGACGATATATGTCGCTGGCATGACCCGTGTAGTTGACAAAAATCGAGAAAATACTGTACCTGCAGTTTAATACCTCGCGGGGTATGGCCCCCAGTGGAGGGGATAGGCGAACTGACTAAGATCGTGTAGCTCCTTGTATCAATACTTGTACCGACAATTTAAACTATTTTACTTCGTAAAATAGGTCTGTGGACTATTCAACATTATAAATGTATTTATATGAATCTTTTATGATTTAAAAGATTTAGTGATGGTTCGTGGTTCATGTTTTAAATAAAACCTATATAAATGTAGTAGAACGCTTTTTCATTGCACATATAGAACTCACAATGCACAGAAGTATTTAAGAAAATGGGGCCACCGCGGTATAGCTCATCCTATAATCATCGTGATATGTGGTCGACGAGATAAAGCTTCCAGTTCGTATCTCGATATCCGTATCCCCGATCGATCTGTCCTCCGAAAAAGCGGCTCGAGTCGATCCGTCTTCTCGATCGTAGGACCCGCGGTGGTCGCCGCGTCCGAAATCCGATTACCCGGGGCCGAGCTAGTCGGCCGGTTAATTATTAACATTTGAACGAGCGTTTGAACGTTTGCCCGCCGTTCGGGATGCAACTCATTTATAATTCTCGCTCATTTCGAGCTCATTTATTCGCGCTCCGGCCCACCGTTCCGGCAGCGTGCCCCGAATTTCCGGGCTCTCCCTAATTGGATTTTGCCCCGGCGCCGCTGGAAAATGACAATGCCGTCGTCATAAAACAATGCCGAATGATTTCCATCGGGGATCCATTAATGAGATTTGTACGAATTCCCTTATTTGTATAAATCGTTCAGCACGGCCGGGCCGGTCGGGCCGGGTCGCCGCGTTTAGCGTTTCCGGCGGTGGCGGTCGTTGAATTATAACTGGCGTGCCGATTGGTCGAGAGAGAGAGAGAGAGAGGGGGGGGACCTGCGGTGTCCAGGTCGTTCGCAAAAATCGTTCGCGGAAGGCAACAGGCCGAGGTTTCGCGCGGGCAACGTTCAAAGCGACCGCAGACGCGGGGGCCGAAAACAGATTTATGAAGGAATAAATTAAAGGGCACCCGGACTGCGAATTAAAGTCCCCCCGCCGAGCCATCGATCGATTTCACCGTGCCTGCCCGCTGTTCCTCCCCGTTGCGTATAAACTCGATTACCCGGGATTGAGTCTTCGCGGATTTTTATCCGCCGGTATCTCCGGTAGCTCTGCAATTGTGATCCTCGACAGCGAACCGTTATCGAAACTGTCAGATGATGATAAAGCGTTCCTTAAAGACTGTACCGGTCTCGCGCGCCGCAACAAATGAAGACTGACGTTCGTTACCGAGGATGCTGTTTCGGCCCGATGATTTAATTCCCCCGCGAGCCGAGAGTGTTTATTTCTGCGGACTTTTATTCCCGTAACTGTATCGGAAAACTGCCTTCTCGCCGACGGTCATTTCATCGTGAAATGTCACCGATCGATGCTTGTAACAGTTGGCCATTTTTAGAGAAAGAACTGCACTTCGCGTTTCCGGAAAAGATGATGATCATGTAACGGATGGTCTATTAGCGTAGTCGGTCGAACTCTGTTCTATCACAAGCATATTTTCACCGACCTTCACGCAAATAGACACCGTACATGTGCGACGAAGCCATCGAATAGACCAGTTTCTATCTATAAATCGCGATATCGGCGCACGAGATAATAGGACATTTTCACTGACAGATTCCCATTCTCCTTCAGTCTGTATTGCCATAAACATACTCACAAGTCAATAAAAAAATTGGAAAATTTTTCCAACGACACAATTTCACCGAAACCGAGTTCGCCGACGATATTTATTCTCCGACACCGTGAGACCACCGACGATCATCTCGTGGGCAATTATTTTCCCGAGATTGTCTTTTAACTTATTAGGTCGTCCCATAAGTTCGCGCCGTTTACTCTTGTACCATTTAAATTCTAAAAATAAAATATGTAATCACCCTTTCATTACACAACCTCTTCTGACCTTTTTGGCAAAGACATTATACCGTCACTATAAAATTTCTACGGTTTTTCATTAAAATAATATAAACTTATTATATTATAATAATATAAACGAACTTATAGGACGACGTAATATAAGTAGACTGCGGATTTTATGCATTTATGGCAAAAATGGGTAACCACAATTTAAAGCAATGGACGTATTAAGAAGAATTAAGGATATCAGCGTGTTGCTTTCAGCTTGATAAAGTAATTAAAAGAAGAAAGAAATTTCTATTTCGCTCCTGTGTCTTGCAATCGATGTAAATATTCTTTATTTTGCATAAAGATCCGCAATCTGCTTATAAGAGTGTCCAAGGACTCTTGCCCTTAATTGTTAGTGCCGATGAAATGATTGTCGGTGATTTTGACGTGTCGGTAAATAAATATTGTCGGTGATTTAAAGGTGAAACCACACGGCGCAATTCAAATCAGATAAACAAACGAAGTTACGAAATGGAACACGCTAGAGCATGATGGATAACTCGGAAAATCACGAAAATGAACAATTCGAAGTGACGCGAAGAAAAAACAAATGAAGAATGTGAATGAAGATATAACAAGCTAATCTAACGCGAATTTATATAAATACTACGCTAAACAATTACACTAAATAGTTGTAAACTTTGAACTTTTGCGAACCGAAACGATATTGCGCAAATGGTATCGACAGACGTCTCGATATTTCAGATATTGCGAAATAAGCTTCTATTTGCACAGAATATTGCGCATATGTTTAATGTGTCTTCTGGACGAAGCATAGACAGAAATTGCACAGACTGTACATAGAGAGAGAGTCCGAGATAGATCATCTGTTGCTGTCATCGAAGGTCATCATACTTTTCATTTACTCGAGGCGATCAATAAAATTCAGTCGTATAGAATCCTGTGCAATAATATTAAGAGCAGTAACTCATACAACTGAAAATAAAACAATCTTTAAAAGTTTTTCTTAGAAAACATACACGGCATGTTTCTTTCAAACGTTTAGGGTATGTTATCAATTTGTTTGCGTCTGCAAGCTGTTTGTTTCTGCGCAAGCTGTGCTACACCCTCCTTAAACGTAGCAACAACTGTCAAAATGGCGTTCAAAAGTTACTTAGCGATTTGCGCCTTTATGATTGGCAAATTCAGTTTTTACTACATGACATTTCATTTACACGTAATTAATTGATTACTCGCTCGGTAGCAAAATTGGCGAAATCCGACATCGTTCTCCAAATTTCATCAACACTAAACCTACCACGGTCACAATGACCGGTTTTCTATTTCACAATTATTGAAATTATAAAAACTGAATTGATTTCTTTATTTAAACAGATATTATCATAAAAATCGTACAAAGTTCAAGTAAATTCAATCTTCTCCCTTCTATAAGACGTTTCGCTTTTCTATGTTTTGTGCTTGGTAGGTTTAGTGTCAAACGTTCTTGGAAGAATATTTCCATGGAATTATGCTATCTATGCTTATGCAAAAGAAAAATATCGATCCTTTCGCCCCATTACATCAGACTCCCCATCAAAGGAACCGTCAAGGGACTGCCTAACGATTCCTTATATCCTCAATTTGCCCCGCTGCTCTAATTGTATGCAAACATCCGTCCGCGCACTCCGCGTTCCACCGAGTTTTTCGTTCGTCCTGTTGCCGAGAACCGCGTCGCGACGCGCGCGTGCTCCGAGCGTTCCCGTCGATTTCCCGCGAGCTGTCGAAACTTTCTCCGAATCCTCATCGCGGAGCGCATCGATGCGCGCGGAGTTTTGCGCTAGCCATTTGCGAGCCGACCCCGAAAGAGGATTATGTTTTTGATTTTAGCGCGCTCCGAGCGATTTCAAAGCCGATTCGGGGGAACGAGTCCGGGTATACTTTAGCGTGCCTTCGCCGAAAAGGACGTAGGAGGGCGTGCTGCCTCCGACGAGGAGGAGGGCTCGGCTGCGTGCTGCTCCCGCTGTGCTCGTAATCTAAATACGGCTACGAGGACGGGGTCAGGCGAAAGAAGACGCGGGAAAGCCTTCTGCGACTTCAAAGAGTCCCCGGAGTGCCGGAAACCTTTGAAAGAAACCTCCATCTGGGCCTCTGTGCCCGTGGACGGGGCGCGCAACGGAATTCGTTGTCAATATTTCGACGCCGTCGATCCGCCGACACGGCCAATTAACGAAGTCAACATCGTCCTTCCCCGACGTCGGCCAGTAATTAAAAGCCGGATCATCGATTGATCAAACAGGCGGCCGGGCCCGTGGCACAAAGGAGGAAAATTAACGACCGATCGCAAACATATCGTCCGAATAAATACGCCGCCTGTTCAAGGTTTGACCGGCCGGTCGGACGGTCGAGCGTGTTGCGGTCTTCGGGCGCATTCTCGCGCGAGCGCGGCCGGATTATAGGGAACGGACACGTGTCCGCCGCACTCCGCGCTCGTATTCGGTTCGAGCCACGCTGTCTCGCATATTATGCCTATCACCTTTCCCAGCCGCGTGTAATTTCCAGGTAAAACAATGAAAGAACCGTGTAATCCGCGGCGAACGGGTTCGAGGAGAAAAAAAAACAACAACAACAACAACGGGAACAACGGTAACACGAAGTCGGGATATAATCCTGCATCGTAAGCAGTTAAGCCGGCCGGGCAAGGTTAACGCGATTAGCCGCGTGCCTGCCGCATAAATTCCACTGCGGTTTCGCTACTGTCGGAACTTTCATATTCCGTCGGGCTACCTAAACTTTCTCCTCCCCTGGCCCACTCTCTCTCTCTCTCTCTCTCTTTGTCGTCTGCACCCTCGCGCCTCCTTCGTTCCGTCAGTCGTAATCTCTTTCGGTCTACCATCAATTACTTTGCCACCCTCCTCTACGTCATCCCCCACCACCGCCACCGTGGCCCACAGTTTACCGCCCATCGTCCTTAACCAAGAAAAAAAGAGAAGTTTGGCGAAAGTTCTGAATAATGCTCGGACTGAAAAATGGCGCGGCGTCGGAGCGCTGACGGCGGCGCTCCGGTCGCTCTCAATATGGCGGTCGGGGTTTACACACACACACACACTCTCTCTCTCTCTCTCTCTCTTTCTCTTTCTCTCCCTCTCTCTCTCTCTCTCTCTCTCTCTCTCTCTCTATCTATCTATCTCTCTCTCTCATTCTCTCTCGTTCGCAGCACAGACTCTCAGGCGTACAGACAGACATACAGTGATCCGCTTTCGCACGAGGTTACCACGAGAGGTTAGGTCCTTCCCTCGCAGACCGCAGATCGGTGCCCGCCAACACCACCACGTCGCCCGTCGACGACCTACCCGTGCGTACACTATCGGCGAACCTTGCGAAAGCCAGATGATCCACCTGCCCCGGGACAGTCTGTTTCTGCGGCGCCCGTTTAGCCTACTGGGCTAACCATCTAGCGGCCCACTTATCGACGGAATTTCGCTGGGATTCGTTCGGCTGCCGCCAGCCACGGATATTCCGGACACTGAGATTTGTCTCCGGCGAGTGCCACCCCCCGAGAGGCGCTGCCGACCTCCGATATTGATTTTCCGGGGGAAAGCAGAATAGAGGTGTGCCTATGATATGCCACCGACCAGCTGCCTGCCTGCCGAGACATCCGAGACGCACAGCCTGCTCCAGGAACCAAGGACGACCCCCCCCCCGCGAAACCACAACCGAAATCACTGGGATAATGCGCCCCGAACGAACAAATCGACCTCGACCCCCCGATGTTGCTCGAGGTGTTTTTCATGGGTACTTTAGTCGGTCGGGCTCTTGTGCCTCTTTCGTTGAGCTTTGTCCACTGGTTTTCTGAGATTCATGATTTCATACAGGGTGAGGCACTTGAAACCGGCCACCTGAATAACTTAGTTGCTATTGGTGGAAGGAAAAGACGCGTCAGGCCAAAATTATTTGGTATCGAGGGGCTGATTATCCGATGTCACTAGTTTTTTGATAGGTGGAGACGTCAAGGAGATATGAAGGTCATCTCTGTTTTTTTTTTTAAATGGAACCACATATTTTTTAACTCCTTCTCGAGACAATTTCAATGATATAGTCATTGAAGGTCATTCAAGGTCATGCACGTTAACAAGGAGGAAGCATATAAATTCATTGTCAATGCTACGTAATGGGATATTTTCTTATCTGAACCGACTCAATTCAAAGTGTAAACAATGTGCTTCAATCCAAAATAATCTGTTACAACAGATGCAAAAAGACACGCGGGAACGCATAAAAGGAGCCTGTGCTGCTATTGATCATCGCACACTTTAATGCATAATGCAATCATCAGTGGGCGAACCTTCAGACACTGTCTTTCTGTTGCTGGTTATCGTTTTTTGCATTTGTTGCACCCTGCATATATAAATAGTTTACGGACTGCATGTTCTCTTCCAGATTTCTGGTCAGTTGTATGAATCTGTTTCTGGAAGTGGTTTGCGTTTAGACTGTCAGTTATTCTCGATAGGATATGGTCTTTTCGGTAGGTATTGTTTTGACTGTTTGTTAGGAATTTCGAGATACTGAAATCTCGAGGTTGGATTTATTTGAGATTTATTTTAACCTTTAAACGTTCTCATTAACGTCGCACTCGATCTTTTCTCTTGCGCTGCTTCGGTCGTTGCATTTGCGCGAGCGAACTGATCTGATTTGTAATAACGTTATGATTAGAGATAGTTTCCGTGAATACGCAAGCAATTAATGTTGCTAATAATAAAATTTGCAAGGGGTTGAATCTCACACCTTTAAGGATTAAAGTAAATTGAGGAAAAGTGATGCAAATCAACGTACGATCATTAAAATTGAAATAAAATCATCAAATGATCATTAAATGCTGCAGCGCTGCGAATACTTGGATTTAAGTAGTATATCCCGTTTATGGTCAGACGTTCGGTGATTTTCACGTTTATCACTTCTAATCGTTTATTTGATCTCTAGCAACGAAATGGTAGGAAATGTTGAATGTCAGTAAATCCCTAATGAGAACTAACTCATTATAGACACTCATTGTACCATTATAAATGTTTAAAACTGTGCAAAAAAACGTACTGAATTGAAGATATTAATTTATATGTCTATTTCTTTGTGTTTTACGCACTCATTAAGCCTGTAGTCATCGAATGCATCGAATTAAATATTTTTGTGTGTATATAGGGTGTCTCGTAAATAACTCTATATTCCATTTTGTAGAAATCTTTTTTTGTTGAAATTCTAGTATACTGACTTGATTTTGTGACAATTGTTACAATCATCACTGGCTGCACGTGTAAGTAAATAAATGAAATTCCCTTTCTCTACATATTACTTAATTCTGCCTAACGAAAATTAAATAATATAAGTTATTCGGTTACGAAGAAAATACTAAAAGGTTTTGAATCTTTTATCTCACTATGTTAACGCTGGTTTCATTGCCATCCCCTCGGTGAAACAAAACTAATAATCGAGAAGCTTGCAACACAATGCAACAGAGCCATAAGAAACAGTGCAACGCGACCCATTAAACGAAACAATAACACAAAAATATCTCGCGCTACGAATCCCCAAACCGAAATTACAGTCCCACCTATCCGATACAAATATTCATGACTGTAAAACAAACTACATTTTGCGTTTAACGAGGCAGGCCGGAATAAAACCTCGGATGTAAGTGGAACGCGGCAAGTATACTCAGGCATGAACGCCATCGCCGCGAGTAAATGATTTCTTTTCGCAGGCGGATTACCATGCGTTCTTCTCGCCGCTCGTACAATCTTCTGTGTAAAGATTATACGATAGAAAGAAGAAAAAAAAAACAAATCAGCAGCGTTCACGAACATTTTATCGGCCGATATTTCAACGGCTCGTACACATTCGCCTGTTTCCCTTTGTGCGACTCGCTTTGATAACACACAGCGCGGCTCGATTTGCCCGGCCCTTCTCGCGTAGAAAAATTCTCGAAACTGCAGGTGAAACGCACAGTGAAACCTCTCCGCAAAAGCCCTCCGCGCGCGGTTTTTCCTTGCTCCTCTGTTCCTTTCTACCTGCCCTGCCCTGCCCTCCCCACCCCTCCCCGCCACCCACTCTTCATCTTCCTTTTGCTTTTTCCGGCAAGCAACGTGAGAGCCAACTTCTTTTCGCAATGCATCAGGAAGGCGTTCGCACCGTGTGACCCGGATCTTTTCATTCGTCCCGTTTCAGACGGGGAACAAGATTCCGCGTGTGCATGTATTCACAGACGTGGATGGATAAAGCGGGGTCTCACGACACGCGAAAAATCACAGATACATGCGTTCACTCTCCCGCGTTGACGTGCACACATTCAGCCTTGATTCGTGATGTATTGTCTCGCTGCTTTTCATATCCTTAAAGGGGTGGTCTGCTCGAGAAGCTCGGGAACGTCGACTTCTCCGTTTCTTAAAAAATTCTGTCTATTCTTCCGTTCACGAAATTCACTATAGCGATTCGAAACGGTGTGTATAGTGTGCAAAATTCGGTGGACACAGAAATTTTTAACCGGTGCAAACCGGTGACGATACTTTTCGTAAATTTTTGGATAATTTGTTTCGTGCTTACGCGTGGAGAATTGGACAATATTTTTTTATAATAATAGACCGTATTCATGAAACTTTATCTCGTAAACTATCTGGATGATCGCTTTTGGTTTAGTCTGAAAGGTTTGGATAATTCGGAGAATATAGCATAAGTTTCGCCTTGGGAAACTTTTGTTTAACAATTTCATAAAGAACTGAATATTAATTACAGTCGCTTACAATACAAGTTCTAATGCTGCTTTTAACCCTTATGGTATGGTAGCATTTCCGTTACGTGACTGGTTATCGCGGGGTCGCTCATAACCCGCTCGTGTCTTGTAGGTGTGAGTATTGTTGTCGGAAATGTTATTAATAGTTGGCTTGTACATAAAAGAGAAATTTTCTAAAGTCAAAGTTATATTTTATACAGAGAGAAAACACGAGGACGCAGATTGCGAAGTCGCCTAGCAACGGACAGAGTCAACAACCGAGACCCAGGGTCATCAGAAAGCTAACAATACCGACGGACGATTCGGATTGACGTCACGACGACCTATTAAATGCGCGCGACCCACGAAATAAGATAAAATTAAAAAAGCCGAAACAAGTCAGTTTAGCCCCATCAATGGTGCCGGTGTTAATAAATAAGTGGATCAAACGTGGAAGTGCACACTGTTTAATTAACCGCCGAAACGCTGGCGTTTGTCTTCTTTAATTCAGGTGGTCGTTCGGGATTTAAATGCCACCGAAGGACGGCCGAAGTGAACATATTCCGATTTAGCATTCCGTCGAGTCGTTTTATTTATCTGTGTCACGAATGGCCACTTGGCCTCTTTGTATAATTAAGCGGCGGATAAGCGTGCAGATTCTGATCGTTGTTAATAATAAAAAGCACGACATCGGGTAGGGGAAACGATGTTCCCTTTCGACCGGGCAGGCGAGGCGGCATTATTGTTTGTTCCCGTTCGGCCGAGCGGTGTGCGTTTACATCGGTTGGTCTAACGTGCAGCTTGTTCGGCTGCGGAAAAATAGAGATTCGGGCGCGGATTAACGATCGTTCGATCGAGCCGATCCTGTTCGAAGCTCGTACCTCGAGGAGTCTCAACTGTTGGAGCTAATTTAAATTGAATATCGTGGCGCCCCCGCCGCTTCATCCTCGAATCCTAGCATAAATTTCGCATTTCACCCGGGTTTTGCGGGTTCTTGACTAATTCAAAGGTTTAATGAATTTTATCGATCCTTATCGAGCTTTTACGCCGGGCCTCAAAGCGGCGGACTTTGAGCGACGCTCAAAATGCTCCGATTCCCGGCTTGAAAACGGTACTCCGATGCCGAGCGCAAAGCTTTGTCGAATCAAAGGCGCGGGACGCTACTAAGCCGGTTTGACCTCTCAACTCCACAAAGACTTGAAATGTTTTTACTCGTAACTGGAACAGGGCTTGCAATATTTTCAGTACTTTTATCAAGAGCTTCCCGTAGACCGCCTTAGACGATGGCGGTCTTTAACGCGCTCACCGCGCAGCCGATTCGCCTTTGATTTCCTGTGCGTATACAGAGAGTTCGACTACTAAAAATTAGGGTTATTGCTTACCCCTGGGTGGCAGAAAATTTAAAGGGTGGTTCTGTGAGACTATACAAGACGAAAATGAAGAATAAAAAAATTGCGATTTCGGCTTCATTTTTTAGTTATTATCAATTTAAAATCCCCTTGACATACGACAACCCGACCAACAAAGGCTGCTTACGTCATAGAGGCGCGCGACAGTCACGTGTCGAAGGGGGTCCTCGCTCGCACCCAATGGTTAGACTATGACGTCACACACTTAGGCCAATATGAACCAAAATGAATAGTGCACCCTTAATATTTAAAGGGTTATATGTATAGTAACCTGTCAGACCCTTGATGAACAACAAAATCTGCTAAATGTGAGTATTATGCATTTCTCTTAGGACGATACAAAATTATATTTAAGCACTGGAGTAACATAGGCATACAATAAATATGAATTTTCTTTTCTGCGAAATTATTTAGGAAGAAGAAATTCTAATCAACGTAGCCTAATCTGTGTTTAATGTACGTGTTACGCGTCGTTACGTTTATATTTTCACTTTAAACACTCGGAAGCTGAAATATATTAAATATACGAAATAGATTTAGACTGGACATGGCCTGTTTTGAAATTGAGCCTCTCACTCAATGACGATATAACTCAAAAGTCATAATTCACGGGAAACGGTTTGGCATGTTCAGAACTGTGTTGAACTTTGTAATAGCATGGCATTAAATTCTAAAACTGGATTTTCTTGAAATTCCAGTATAATTTATTACCCCAAGTTTAAATATGCACCTACCATGTATATGTCACTGTTGAAGTTGTTTAATGGGATCGGTCGTAATGCGCTAATAACGTAAGGGTTATCATGCGGTGAATTTTGAATACTCGATTGCAGAACTTTGCTCCAAGAAAATATACTGGTTCTTTATAAAGGGGAAACAATTTTTCAAAAACTGTAAACTTTTTGTTACATCGTTGTCAGAGTAAATACAGTATTTACTCGATATATGTCCAAAAGCACGGGTCTAGCCAGTGACATTTATCGGCAAGGAATTCTTTGACACTCCGCAGCAACCGAGGTCTTTCGAGCTTCGTGGCACCTCACGGGATATACTCCGCTGTAGTGGGGATAATTCCGCGACGTTTATCACCCAGGCCTTGGCGACATATACAGGGTCTACCTGTTAAGTTTTGTCACCATTTTTTAGACATTTCCGGTAGTGCAATTAAAAAATGTTTCAGACAAAAGTTTATCAGTTCTTGGTGAGCTACACGTTCGCATATTCTTAAATCTCAAAAAATGTTTTCTACGTAAAAAATTAAAGGTCACCTTGACTTTTTTAAATAGCACCACATGTTTTGGACATCATAGAATTGTTGCTGACGTCGAGGCGAATTCAATAGCGTATTATACTATGACTTTCAAATGACCTCGAACTTGAAAATTATTTGCACTACCGGAAATGCCTAAAAAATAGTGACAAAACTTAACGGGTAGACCCTGTACAGAGAAATAGGTATCGGACTTATCTAAAATATGGTGTACTTTTCCTCCTTCGACCACCACGTCCTGCATTCTCCATTTTCCGAACAAAGTCCCCCGGTCCCTTTAAATATCGACTGACATTGCATATATCAACCCATCCACAGGGACATGCTATAAATCTCCTGTTTCGTTTGTCGATCAGAGGAAGAGTGCATCAAAGCTCGTTACGCGAGGGCATACACAGTCCGCTCAAGGTCGCCGATATTCCCTCTCTAGTCAACCATGGAAGTCGAAGAGTGCGCCTCAGGATCCCCGCGGTATACTCGCACCGGGAATCAGTTTCTACTCTTTGATTCCATTCCAGGTTGGTGCTCATCCTCATCCTCTTCCTCTTCTTCTTCTTCTTCTTCTTCTGTCGGGGCTCTTTGCCCGTTATTTTCGTTCCTCGAGTTTCCGAAAGGTATCCGCCGGTATAGGTGCAGGTGGGATTCCAGTTAAATATTCAAGATGCAACCAGGGGGGGGTGGGGTCTTGAATGCATCGGCGACCCCGGTACTCGGTGGCGCGAGAAGAAACGTCGAGGAGGCGGACATGGAAGATTGATGCATCCGGGAAAACGTACACGGGGAGAAACTTTCTGCAGGACGGGTCCGCGTAAAACTCTTTTTGATGACACCTGAATGCTTTTACTTGCCGCGGGACGCGTATATGCCCTCCATCCGGATCAAACGAATCCCGGATATATAAGGTGCACGCCGACCGACCGGAATCCTCGATCCCGGTGTCTCACGCGCCAGCCATCCCCCCGTTTCCCGATGACAATCTCGTTCTCTCCCGGATCCTTCAGAATGCAAATATTGTCGAAAGTCTATCGGTCGCGGCCCGGAATACCGGTGTGCTCCGACTCGATTTTGTTTCCCTCGACCGGCAACGCGATCCCCGACGAGAACAGTGTTCGCGGCGGGACGCAACTTTGCATATTGCCGATAGCGTCGTTATCGGGTTCGCGAGGAAATGGGTCAATATAGGCGAGTATTTGTAACGAACACTTACGCCTTGACGGAGTATCGAGCACTGCCCTGTTGGTATTCAAAATAGTGAAGATGCTTTACTACTTAAAATGTGAGCAGTAATTTTTGCGCACGCGTGAACCATTTTGGCGGAAGTGTGCAGCATCGAAAGGGTTAAGGAGAAATGTGCTTGATAACGTTTATGGAGTGATCGAATTGTCTTTGGACAATTATTATCAGTTATTATGAATATCATCACCCACTCTGGTTACCATCGGGTTTGCTCCCGAGTAGAAGCAGAACTGTATTAACAGCTATTATATTCTTGATAAAGCGTAACACGAATGTCCATTTTTTATTGCAAAAACGAACGAACATAAAGAACCCTAGTACACAACCTCCGTAAAGTGCTCTATATATCTCGATAACGTTTCCCATGGGAGTAATAGATACTTTTAAAACTGCTGCAAATTATTCTAGCCTGCAGTCATGCGACCTATCTGTCTATCGATTGTATACTTGATAAAAAAGTGGCGCGGCATAATGTACAGAATTTTTAAGTCGCTGACAGTGTATAATTCGCTCATAGTGACTAGAGTCCTCGAACAAGTGTGTGGTGTTTGCACCAGTATTAGGACAATTAAGCGCACGCAGGAGCAAAAAAATTAACCAACGAAAAGTTTGAGAATCATCTCGTCTTATATATTTGCCAGTGCGTTTTAGTAACGTTTTAGTGTCTTCTGAATTCAAATTTAATTTCTACTTATTATGTCAATTGTCATATCAATTTTAATCGTATTAAATTACATCTCAGCGAGTATTTGGGATTAGAAGGTCGTGCGTTCAATTAATTGCATCTTCTTCCAAAGGATATTTAAAAGAAAAAAATAAAGTCTGCCAAACTTTGACTTATGAATATTTGCGGAATATTATTTCACTTTTTCCGAACTCGTTACCCTTAAAATCTTCGTTTCTCGCCGGTACACCTTCTGTTGGTGTTACATTAACGTATTCCCCGTTTTGCAAACGGGGATTTATTTGCTAAATAAACTAACTTCGAACAGTTAGGGAGTTTTAGCAGCCGGCAACGGGAATTCGACGGCTGACAAATTGGAACCGGCTCTCGTCTCCCCCATTCATCCCCCCAGCATCGCCCCCGGGAAAGAATTCGAACGTTAATCCATGATAAGAGTCCGTCGTTCACCGACCCCTGGCGAAATTTATTCGTGAATTTGTTTTTTTGTTTTCGGCTTAAACGTGACCTCTGTTCGATAAAATAGTTCGAATTTTCATGAGAAGTTTCGCCCCAACAATATTGCTATTTTTTAACGTGTACCACAATGAACCCTTTTTTTACTTATTTTCGTTCTTGGGATAGGATGAAACAATTTATTAACACAAACAATTCCAACGAGTTGAAAATAATATAACAGTGTTTTTAAATTCTTTAAATCTTTCCACTGTTTAGTACTCTACTCACTAAAATCCATAGCCCACTGATTACCATGAATATTAAAATATTTATTTATATACTTATTTATAATGTTCCAACTTCAGTCCTATAATGGCGGATATCTGTCCACAATTGTCTGATTTTTCTCTTCCTATTGATCAAAGTTACAAATAATATTCTATACACGTGTTGCAATTACATTGTGTAACAATTCGTGCAGTTAGGTTTTCAACTGTTTCGCTTTTGGAGACAGGTGAACAAAAACGTGCCGGCGGTCGTTGCAACGCAAATTGGAAAATAGACCAGTGCCCCGATCTAGTTTAGTAGGAAATGAACAGCAGTGCCTCGGAAAGCAAGTGTATTCCCCAAAATCAACTCGCGAGCGAAAGTTCCAATTGTTGCGGTTGCAGTAAAGCGATAATGGTAACAAACAGCCGGTTGTATTCATCGAAACGCATGGAATCGCATTACATCCGCTATCGTCCGACCACTTAATCACCGAGTGCTCGAATTATCGAAACGAAGCATCGCGATGTACGCGAGCCCACGGGACAAACACATACACGCGGATCATGTTACAGAGCTGATCCTAAAGTTGAAAGTATGCGACTCGACGGTAGTCGAAGTCATTCTAATTTTCTGCCCTCTTGTATTCCCCCTCGCGGAGCAACGCTCCTCGAAGGGAATCTTCCGCGTGCAACAGACTTCTAACGTTGCAATTCTTCCAAAAATTCACTATTCTAATTAATAGGGTACACAAATAATCAAAATAATCCATTTTTATTGTGACATAACAGCTACATTTAGAATGAATAATTAGAACGCGGTCAAAAGAAGAAATTTAGAGTTCAATGTTCCAAATTTAATTCGAACAGTAGATAAATTTATCGTAGAGCTATGAAAAATAATCTTACAAAATTTATTCTTAGAGATACTAAATTTTGTACACTTTCACGAACACTATTTTGGACACTTAAATGATGCAGCGAAGCTCGTGAAAATGAAGAATTGATTTGCTTTTGTTTTTCTTGTCAGTCTGGTTTATTCCGATGTCAATTAAAGTATCATTATTAGACATATAACACATTGAAACTTTTGAAAATGTTTTTTAAAAGCAAGATTTTAAACTCACAAGAATTCTTAGAGAAACCAAAATTTCATCTGGTTCCTCTTTCTGGCGACCGATGCAGTTCTGATTTTGTCTACAGGGTGTCCCATAAATGGAGTACTTCCTTGAAAGGGGTGATACCTGAGCTCGTTTGAAGTAACTTTTTCCTTTGCGAAAACGTTCTCCGTGGCTTTGTTAATGAGTTATTGACGAAAAACGCGGACCAATCAGAGCACGGCTACTGTGGACGGATTTCGGCACGGCCAATGCCAACGCCGCGCTCGGCGGGACCTGTGCTCTGATTGGTCCGTGTTTTTCGTTAATGTCTCCTTAACGAAGCCCCGGAGAAGATTTTTGCAAAGGAAAAAATTTCTTGAAATGACCTCGGGAATCACCCCTTTCGAGGAAGCACAAAATTGTTGGGACACCCTGTATAGATCCGAGGTTTTGTCGTTATTATTAATAGGGTAGTTTGTAGAGCAGACTATGAATCTCTCCGCAGCGTCAGCAACAAACTGCACGTGGTTGAAGAAAGCGAGATCGATATTTGGTGTAATTACGAAGAAAAACAGCTTGTAATTTGTCTCGCACGGTACATACAACCCGCAACGGAAACTCTGTTTATACCGGGCCAGGATCACGATAAAGTGCTTACAACGGGGGGTCGAATTCGATCGGCTTGAAATTAATTGAAGGAATCGCGCTTGGACTTCTGCGAACGCTACGCGAACTAATTACGCGGGGCGAGTACACCGGCCGTCGTTATTGCTAATTACATTTCGCGCGACCCGGCCGGCTTGCCCCTCACGAATAAAGAGCCGCGGCCGAACGCGATCGGTATTAACGACTGATTTCACCGGTAACGCCGATATAGCGTGTCAATCTGCATTAGGCTAACGCGGCGTGTTCGCCTCGCATGCCCCGCCGAAGAAGTTAATATCGTTGCCTCGATTTCTAATTACTCGCGCCAACAACCTCCACCGAACTACCTACAGTTTCCCTTGCAAAGTGGCCGAATCATTTCTTTACCCGAACTTGCCTAACCAAACGTTTCAATTAAAAGTTTCCCATCGCATCGTCGGGCTCATTAAAGCCTTTGCACCCGGAACCCGATAAAAATCATTCTAGTTGGTAATACCCCAGCAAGTAAATGACAAAACCGGTCGGTAACTGTGTCAAATATTCTGTAGAAGACAACAGACGATCGTTAGACTGCGGATTTTACGTATCAGTTGCTCAAATGCAAAACAATTAAAGCAATCGAAGAATTTTGTAATATTGTGTAATTTTCAACTCGTTAAAATTATTCAGAAATGAAATAAACGTCCATGCAGCTTCTGTATGTTACAATCGCCGCAGATAATTCTCATTTTTATTTATAGTTATCCGGTTTGTGATAAAAATTACTAGATCAAGTACAAAATAGTAGGAGCACTGGAAGAATTTAATTTAAAAATACTGCCGTAGTATTTTCACTAAATGACCCACACCGATATTTCACTACAGTCTTTTTTCGATATAAGGCGATGGCTCGGGACCGGCTTTCGTCGTATTTCGGATGAAGAAGAAGGAGAGGGGATAATGATTTTCTTATTTCGGATTTCTTCTATATATTTATGTTTATATCGGAATAAAATTGTACATATCGACGGTCACTCGAGCTTATCCCCACCGCGACGGGTCACGAATGACTCCAGCATAGCATACGGAGGGTTAATTTATTCAAATGTAAATGTTACATGAACGTGAAGATGCTATGAAAGATCAAACAAAAGTGTTCCTATAGTAAAAAGGTACCAGTGAATATTTATTTTAAAATGCTGTTGTCAATTACAATTATTCGGAAAAGCTCGTATAGGTGGCTGGCACACGTCTAATTATTATAACGGGCGATAAAAAATTAAAATTAATTTATTTATGGCCCAGTACTAGTTACACCCTGAAAATCTGACCGTGCCTTTTTTAGATTACAAGAAATGAAATAGTAGATTGAAAATTCGAGGTCATGAATATTTGCAAATTTCCTGAAATTTAGCTCTTGAAATGATTAAAAATGCGACGATATTACCAAAGCATGAGCTTCGAACGTCAATGTACAGCAATATTCTCGCGCGCCGCACGACGATTACACTCTCGTAGCAGCCGGCTCCGCGACGGTGCAAATTATAAAACAATTTTTCAAAGTTGTCACCCGTTTCGCGAAAAAATTCATCCGTGACGCGCACACACACGCAACGACACACGCCCCTCTCTCCCTCTATCTTTCTAAAAAAGAAAGAGTTCCAACTTCGCCGTTGGGTGGGGAAGCAAAAATTAATGAGTCCTCTGTTAATCTTCCACGTTAATTATAGCGTAGCATACGCGTTAACCTTCCGTCTTAATTACACTGGAAATACCGCGTTAATTATGCAAACCTTTGACGCGGCGAACGGAGCGGAAGGAATCTGGCCGACGAATTACGTTTCATTGTGCGTTCGGGAAACGAAGCATCACCGCGTAATAGTTTGAACCTTGTGAAAAACAAATCGCTGAAAAGTTTACGATTATGTGTGCGCGGGGAAGCGGCGGAAAATTAATTTTCGGAGACGTTGTGTTGTGCGCTTTTTCCTGATATCGAATTTTTCGATCAGACGCGTCATACCGATCCCCGAGATCAAAGAAACAATAAATAACACTATTCAAATCTGTTTCAAAAAATGTTTTCACTTGTCCAGAGCAAAGCTCATGATAAAAAAAATACTCTTTATCTTAAGACTGTTAAGGGGTGATATATGAGTGGTAAGGGGTTGATATATGCACCGCCATTTAGGTTTGGTACTAAGAATAAACAATTTCAAGAGAAAAGCAAAATATCATACAGCAGCTTACAAATAAATGATTTCTTGTGTGTTATTGTTTTACAAATGTATGTTATCATTGGGCTGCGGATCTTTATGCATTTATGGGACAATATCATGCCAAAAAAGAATATAAAAAGTTATGTAAAAGATACGTCCAAAGTTTAATTTCAATGCACTATGTATGAATAAAGTTTATCGAAGTTTATTTAGATTGTTTTACTTTCACATTCAATCACGAAACAATAGCTGGTGACACGAGATGGCATCTGCATAAAATTGTCGGCCAACAATGTGTTAAGTGGTTTAATTCCAATTTTCCGTACGTTCCCTATATTTTTCTGTCAAAGATGCCAGTTCATTATTCCCGTTTCCAGGTATTGAAACATTTTTGCGCGAAGTGTACACAGTTCGGTCGTAAAAGTGGAAAAAGTCGAAATTAACGGGGGAAATAGGACGGAAAAGTGCACGTGAGGAGCGAAATTGTTTTCTGGCATTGCAGAAGCGATATTCGAAAGAAGCGTAACAACGGTGCGCTCCTTTCCCTTCGACTTGGCCTCCTACGGTTTTTTGCCATTCGGTTATTGCCAGGAACGGCGGACGCGTACCGTCCCTTAGTCACGAGCCGTTCATACATACAATTAGCGTGGGATTGCCGGTGAATTAGTCCCGGCGGCGGTTTACGACCCGAAAACACGACAGCCGGCATTCGTACGGCCGTCCCGAAGACGTTTATGTTCTACGGTCCTGGGACACTTGTGAGCTACGCCTGCGAGAAAGTTTCTGCGAAGGCGGGGATTCGTCGTGCGGGAACGCTTCTTCCGCACGAGTCGCGCAAAATACAATGGCCCGAGAAGTTTCGCGTGTTCCTGAAATGCTGGTCGCGTGCTCGTCGGTCGAAAGAATTGCTAAAGTCACCCAGTTGCGTCTTTATCGCGAGGATCGTTTAATAATTGTTTCGTTTCACGAGATAATAGACAGGCGAAATACAGTCGCTTCTCGATATATGTCGCAAATACTTGGCTGATAAACAACGCATACCATGAAGTGAAATCGTGAAGTTTTAAGGTGTCCTTCGATATTTTAAATGAAACTACAGTGATTTCTCTTTATATGTCGGCAAGACCTGGATGATAGACGTCGCGGAATTATCCCCACTACTGCGGGAAACTCGAGAGGCCTCGGACGTCGAGGAGTGTAAACATAATAAGGAGCGGGTGCGACGTTCACGTGGATGAAAGAGTAATCTCCTGGACGATATTTGTCGCTGGCAAGACCCGCGTTGTTGACATATATCGAGAAAACACTGTAAACAGTTGTCCGCCATTTTTAAACGAATTCCGTCCGAATTCTGTCGTTTAAGAGGATACATGTTCGCAAGGATTGTCCGTGGTAAATTAACCCTAGGGAATTTTATTATACTTCTCGTATAATAAAGTAGTTCTATATAATGAATAATATTCAGTACGAGTACTAATGATCGTGAACTTAGGATTATCAAAATGTGTTCGCATCGATTTCCGTCGGTACAGACCTATAACGCGTGAACCTATAAACTTTAATTCATAAACTTGACGCGCGCGAGATTATTACTTGTTTCGGTTGGCGCGCAACTCCCATGGGACGCAATAAAATTTTAAGTAGCGAGCGATCAAGTATGGCGCGGCCATATTACGACGGCGACGACGGCGACGTAGCAGTTCGCGGAAGGCGAAACGCTCTGCCGCCGTGTAAATTACACGAGTCGCGAATCTAACAGAGATTACAGCGGATTTTAAACGTTAAGGGTCCTCGGGTACTTGCAATTTCGCGCGAATTACCTTTTCCATAGGTTGCGCACGCGCTCTCTCACCAACGGTTGCTCGCGTAAACGCTGCGTTTGTGGCATTCGGCGCAGCAATAAATTAGCATTATTAGACGCTAGCTAACATACCTAATGCTTTGTCATCCGCAACAGGTGGTTACATCGAAATTGAACGCGGGACGCGCGTCTCGCGCGAAAGAAGATGGTCACGCGCGTCTCCGAGTCGTGGCCGCCTCCTTTTGTGCGACAAGATCAATATATCTCGCAAACCGTAAATATTACGTTCCAACTGTAACACACTCGTAACATCATAATAACACTAAATTAATTTAACAAGTTCGTTGCCACAATCACGAGTACGCGATGTCAACAATCTCGCAGTTTACTCAAAGATAGTTCAATTAATCTGGTACATTTTGTCATCTAAAGTCATACTATTTAAAATATGTACTTGATTTTTTGTTCTGCTAAATTGTTTCAATATTTCGCAGAAAGAGGTACACGTTGCATTTCGTAAAATATTTTACCAGTGATGATGCACAACTAAACAAATTCTGGTAGTGTAGATAAAATATCTTAAAATTATACAACGAGTCCCAAAAATGTACTTCCTTGAAAAGGGCGTTTTGCGATTACGTGTTAGTCCCAAAAATATTCCAACTCCTTGAAAGGGCATTCCTGTGGCGATTTCAAGTAACTTTTTCCTTTGCGAAAATCTTCTCCGTTTCTTTGTTACGGAGATATTAACGAGAAACCACGGACCAATCAGATCACAGGTCCCGCTGAGCGCGGCGTTGGTATTGGCCGCGCCGGAATCTGTCCGCAGTAGCCGCGCTCCGATTGGTCCGTGTTTTTCGTTAATAACTCCTTAACGAAGCCGCGGAGAACATTTTCGCAAAGGAAATAGTTACTTGAAATAACCTAAGGAATCGCTCCTTTCAAGGGAATACAACATTTTTGGGCCACCTTGTATAGCTACTCAATGAATGTTATAATTTAGATAATGCCAACTTTTTTTTCGAGACTACGATCTCAAATACAATTTAATAAGACAAAGCAATTAGCCTCGTCCGTTTGGCGCTTGCAGCGTTAAAATCGTGGCCCGTATATGGGTCATGGGACATAACGCGTCGAGTCGGCAGATGCTCCAGTAAAACGCGTTTAACAGAGTGTAACCTGCCCGGCCGCGGACTGGTAGAAATTACAGCAATTAGTGGTCGAAAGACCCGGCCGGTTCATTTGCCAAAAAGACGTGTCGATTTTATCGTGTCGAAGTTTCCGGTGATTAATCTGGCGAAGGCAACTCGAACGATAGGCGATAGGGAATCTACGTGGACTAAATCGATCGTAGCTGTTAGCTGACCGGGTGAACGGACGAAACCACAAACGTGGTCCCCTTGATATACCACTGATACGACTATGGAGGCTGGATGGCCGGTCTCAAAGCCACCGAAAGCCGCGGGAACTGCGGCAAATATGCGAGTGATCTGGCCTTTTGGCTGGGTATATGTCTGACCGCGATCCATAGTAAATCTCATTACATTCGTAAAGATCTATACAGACTCAGGGGGGCGGGGGTTGTCAACCGTTTCACACCGACAACGAACAGCTGATTACTCGATTGATCGAAAATCGGAAATCCTTGGCGATGTTAGGCTTCGTGTTAATCGTCTGAAATGGTCAGGGAAATTAGATACAGGGAATTCTCGATATATGTCAATACTTGCCAGCGACATGCCCGAGCCGTGTTATGTTTACACTCCGCGGCGTCCAAGACCTCTCGAGTATACCCGGCGGTAGTGGGGATAACTCCGCGACATTTATCATCCAGATCTTGGCGACATATATGGAGAAATCACTGTACTGTAATGACATGACGAAACAGTCGATTTCTTAGATTTACAGTTATTATTAATTATTATGTAACATTATTAATCACTCGTTAGATTTGAGTGGTACTTTGCAAATATGTTCGGAGCCTCAAAATGGCCGATTTCTAAATGTAATCTCAAATGTAGGATACAACTCCCTATCAGTGAACAGTAAAAATTATCTTGCAAGAATAAATAGAGAAACTATATATTTTTTTTAATTGAGTTGAATTCTTTTACTTTTTCCTACTTCAGAAACAGTTGCGTCACAAACGCATAAAATTCGTAAACTAGTCATTTGCATCTATTGATTGAAAACCACGAACTCCCTCGATTACCCGATAAAGTGAAATATTCCGTAACATCGAAATACACGAGAATAGGATGCTGTGTACCATAAACGCGTGGGATCCATAATCGACAATCTACAAAGTATCATATCTGTGGCATCGCTCCGAGTAACCGGGCCGTATCTAACGGTTCAATATCTGGTAAAGTTCGGCGCATACTGTTCATATTCTAACAAAAGATCAGGAACGTTTTACCGCGGCACTTCATGCTCGCCTATTTCCCATTTCGTTTCTGTTCCGCCGAAGAGCGACTGTATCAGAACGTGTCGCATGACCCCCGAGCCAATTTCGAAGCGTAAAGCTTTGAATACGAAATTCTGCTCGCGAGAAGAAATCAATAGACCGAAGTTCGAGCCGGCGCGGCCCGCAATCTGCACCTAGGATACCGATTCACAATCAAGCAACGTTGGACGCGGCCCTGCTACCAATACCTAACCGCATGTAACTTTATATCATAGCCAACTTAATCAACGTCCAACACACCTACAACCGGGCTCGATTCCACCTTTAATCCGAACTCAGTTTCGAACCGCATCCGACCGCAACCGTTCCATTTCGAGGTCGCCGGTTCGATTCTGCGTCACTGAATTATTTTTCACTGACTCCGATGACACATTCGAACCCTTTGTAACATTCTTTAACACCGTTACCATCGTTTTAACACCGTCAACACTGTTTCGTTCCGTCGAGAAAGCGACGTATACAGAAGCGTGTCTCGTTCGTGAAGTATGCAAAAATATTTAACTACGAAAAAATTCATGATTTTAACGTATAAGATCCACTTGAAAAATATGAAAATTCAATGAAGAATCGAGGCCATAAACACAGCCTTATTTTTCATACATTCTTAAAAATCTTCATTCTTGCTTGATCTACTTAAATAATTTTTCTAGTGCTTCATAAGCAATAGGATTTACTCGAAAAATGATCTCACAGTGACAGAATTCAGTCTTCATTTTTACACCTTATTTTTGAAAATTTTATTCAAATAAGAGTCACAATGAGCAATTATTTCATTCGATAGCCACGCGACGAAATACATATATGTCGCCAAGGACTGGATGATAAACGTCGCGAAGTTATCCCCACTACCGCGGGGTGTACTCGAGAGGTCTCGGACGCCGAGGAGTGTAAACATAACACGGCTCGGGTATGTCGTTATATTGTTGACATTTATCGAGAAGTTACTGTATTGTGCTACGTGTGATGATTGTAGATAACAGCTTGGGAAAGACCCTTCAAGAGATATGAAGAAAATTGAACAAAGAGAGATTGGTTTCCTGGATATTATACCGTGCGTGATGATTTCAGATAACAACGTGCATAAAGTTCGTTTAATTTCCTTTACAAACACAGGAAGTCGTGGTTGCAGTAAAAGCGCTAAAACATTTTTATTAAAAACCTAGTAGGAAATGAAGTTCCATTTCTTTTTCAATCTCATTCCTTTCAAATTTAAAATTTCTAAAAATATAATGAAATATAATAATCACAGGGAAAACTGCAACGAAACGAAGACTCGAATATATTAGTATAATATATTAGTATAATATAATAATTAGTATACATAATATATTAGTATAATATATTAGTTTGTATTATAACCGTTCCTATAGTGTACAATTGTGCGAGTATTTGAATGAAAATTTTCCAAAGTGTTCAAAAAGGCTCTTCTAGGCGAATAATAAGAGAAAGTCGATAAATTTGAAGTGTTAGTACTGTCCTGTTAATTCTGTTGACCAAGGTGTTGTGTAAATAAGTTTGTAGTGCTTCTGTATCGATGATTTGTTATTGGCATGCGTTCAGAAAGCACCTTCTTAGCATTATCCGGCAGAACTATCTTGTCCTGCCTCGGTCAGAGTGTTTCATCGGTAGGAGCCGCACGATCAGATATTCATTGGTCTCCAAATCGATCTGCAAATACAAGCCTCTGCCGACGTGTTTACATACCGTCAGCTATTCCATAATACGCGTTTATGTTCCGACCGGTGTATGTACCTCCAAAGGAATCGGATATGCGGGTTCGCAGTGTAACATGCATCCATCCGCAACAACTGTTTCCAGCTGTCCAATAAATCCCACGGAGCTGGTGAACTATTTCGGTGCAATTTTCGGCTCAATTAGTCTTGACTATTTTTAACCGTGACATTCTTGCCGCGGGCTTCTCTCCTCGCTTTGCTCCGCTCGCAATTACCAATTGCTCGATATCAATTAGAGTCGGTTCATAATTTATGCAGCCGTTACTGTCGTTGCTCTTAATTATTCGGAGACGTGTCACGGATCGAAACGAATATTTCCAAGCGGGCGTATAGTGGAACAACTTTGGTAAAACATAGTTCTCAGAAGAATGTTTGAAAACCGTTTTAAAAGTTAGAACACGAAAATATATTTGGTTGAACGCCATGGCACTATTAGAACTAGAAGAATACTGTGAACAACATAGTTAGTTCAGCGATGAAATAAAACACTCGCATTTGTTAAGATTTCTTATAATCACTGGTTAGGAAATATGACCATTTTTCAGTTTATATTAAATAAATTTCTAATCGTTCTTCTATACAGATGAAAAGAAGACTCGAATGTTTATGTGCACGCATAAGTTGGCTAAGGATAAGACGAGTGATTTCTATGTTAGGACTGAAAGCTTTCATCGATTTTCTAGCAAACATGACTCGAGTTGGTACCTATAGTTGAAGAGCTTTTGAGTGCTTGCCATGGGTTTAAAATGCCATGAACGTTCGCGACCATTTTGATTGTGCACACGAGAGGACTCCAGTATGTAAAAAGTAAACATATTATTAATCCATACAGAAATATACTTGAATCTACTTAATAATTCCAGTCTTAGTTACTCAAATTTTTTTGTGAAAAATAATATGAAGTGATATATAAAGTTTCAGAAGCTGTATGGAATTTCTTACAGAACTGTTAAATTAATCGTGTTTATCGTAAGCAACATTTTAACGGCGCCACTTATTTTTATATTAATTGGTAATCAGGTTGGCTAAATTTGTGCTACAGGATCTTGTTGCATGCTAATTTCCCACGAGTTAAGGTATCGACAAAAGTTTAAGTACATTTCGAGCAGCGAACGTATTCAAGCATTAATGACGTTCGTATCGAACTTCTGTCGATTAAAATTCTTTAACCCCGATATAAATAGTCGACCGGTTGACTAAATTTTGTTTCATTAATCCACCTGTCCGTTCCACGAGCGCTTCGAACTGCACTGGTCCACCGATTTGGAACGGAAGTCCTCGACTTAGCTTCGATATCGAGCTTCCGGACATAGGTTCTTTTTTCAGTGGGCCAAAAAAGGAACGGAAGTGCGGAATTGAAGCTTCAATTGTGTGATCGGAATATACGGAAACAAAGGTTTTTAACATTCGGTGACAGTCGATCGAATTACTTGAGTATCATCTGAATAAAAATGACAATTTTTACAAAAAAAAAGGGGGACCTGACACACGCTGTCATAATGGCTGCCTACTCTACCATAATCACTTCACACTGTTGATGCTTCGGTGCCCAGGTGGACAGCTATTATGTCGAGCGCTGCTAGAATTGTCGCTGCTTCAAAGCAATTACGCGCTAACGGTAAACACAACAGTAAAAAGGTATACAATATTTACAAAGTCTAACTGCACAAAGTCCGGTGCTAAACAGCACGAACTTATAGTCTGTTAAAAGTTCTAATTTCGTCTATAATGTATGAAGTTTTAGTGCGAAATTGAAATGGTCTGTATAATATCATGCAAAGTTCGGACGAGTTCTATAATACGCCGAAGTATAATACTGGTGTGCTCAAAGTCCGAAGTTAATCTCTATAGTTGACTGGCTGAAGTAAATTTCTATTACATGAACTAATGAAATTGTGTAGTTACCTGTCGAAAGCTTTGTAAAATATTTTTGCTTTGATAGCGATTGTAACAAAATTGAATCGTTAATCTAGAATGTTATATACAAGGTGTCTCGCTTGACTTTGCAAAAATATTTCTCTCTAACGTTGGAGATAAAACCAGCTAAATGCGCTCGACGGTGAACGTGTTGAAAATAATAGACTATATACGGGGTGTTCCCGAAATCATGGTACAAGCGGCCTGGTGGTGACTCTACATGGAGAAACAAGAAAAAAAGAAGCAGCAACATTTGTTTATTTAACGTCTGGTTTCCGAGAAAAGTGAGTTTGAACGTTCGCCAAGCTCGCGTTCCTTAATACTTAAAACAAGTAGAAACGGTGGGTAATGGTCAGACGCGTCACCTGTCTAAACTCGATTTTCTCGTAAACGAGGAATTAAACAAATAAATGTTATTCCTCCTTTTCGACTTGTTTCTGCGTGTAGAATCACCATCGGGGGCCACTTGCACCACGATTTCGAAAATACTCTGTGTAACGCGAGATTTGAAACGTGGCGGGGAACGACGCGACGGTCATCACCTCCGGTCGGATCAGCTTTGGTGAAACACGGTCGCGCAGCTCGCATAAGAACGCGGTTATGCGGGTTAACGGAAGAACAACGTGGGCTCGATCGTTCGCATACACGCCGGCTGATCCGCGCCGATGTAAAGCGTCCGCCTGGCGGAGAGTGTAGCCTGTTCCGGGGGTAGGACGCGGCACAACAGCGCTCGAATCGTGTACACCCAAATTGGACGGGAAATTTAGTGGCCTGTCCCACGAATCTCGGGTACCCCGTCCGCCCATCGCCGCCCCCTCCCGTTTCACCCCTGTGCCATCGGGGGTTTCCTCCCCTCGCCGCAGTTCTCTTTCCGCCCCTTTCCGGTCGCCAAAACCAAACCATCGGTCTCGCGCACATTACCCTTCCAGGCCTGCCGACTACACTTTCGGTATTCGCGAGAGTCTGCCCGTGTGCCAATCTATCGATCCCCCCTCCCCCCAAACCACCCTCTATCACCCCCCGTTTTTCCCTCGCTGAAGCCGTCTACTGATTTCGGGAAATAGAAAAATACGCGGGGCGTATCGGCCGCGATCAGCGGTGTGCCCCGACCTGTACCCCCGAGCTTTCGCCAGGAATTCGTTGATAAAACGATGCCACGGTCGCACAGAGTACTCCTTGCCCCCCTCCCCCGGCCTACCCTTTTGACCCCCCTTTTACCTACCACTCCCCGCGTGGCTCGCCCAATTTGCCAATTCCGTTCTTTTCAGCAGCGGCGTATCGATCAGTCGCGTCGATCAACCAGGCCCCGGATAAATTCACGTAAATAAAACTGTCGACGGAACGGCCGCGCGCGCACACCCACGCCACAGTGTAGAATCAAGCTTGAACGTACGGTCTATGGGGTACGATCTTTCATCCCTTTGCGGACGGAAAGGTTCCGAGCCCAGTGCTTTGTGGGGCGGTCGCGTTTCCAGCACAAGTCGCTCGAGGGTTGGAGCTGTGGGGTATGATTTGCTTAAAATTCAAACGTGCAATAATTTTTTCACCTGGCCTTGAACCTACTTCCTTAAAGGGTTCGTGTAGTCGTAACCCTGAAGATTTAAGGTGTCCTTCGATTTTTTAAATAGAACTACAGGGTTTTCTCGATATATGTCGCCAAGGCCTGGATGATAAACGTCGCACAATTATCCCCACTACCGCCGGGTATACCCCGTGAGGGGCCACGAAGCTCGAGAGGCCTTGAGGAGTGTAAACGGCAAAACCCGTTTTGTTGACATATATCGAGAATTCACTGTATTGACATCTTCATGTATACCGTGACCCGTAACTCTTTCTGTGACGGATTCATCCTAATCGTTTGCCTTCCAAGGTCATTCAAGGTTTACCATTCGGATCGGTGCAACTCGCAGGACCGGTTCGCGCGCGAATCACGAGCGGCCGGAATGATTTCGCGGGCAGAATCGGTTCCAGGACACAGGCATCCTTTCCATTCATCCTTTTCTCTGTGCCGTCGACCACGGCATTCGAAAAATAAACGAACCGAGTCCGGGTGGAAAGTTCCGCTGCGGTATCGTTAAATCGTCGGTGACGGCCAGGCATCGCGGAGTAACGAAGTCTCCCGGTAACGTCATTCCGTTTGCCGATCGGATGTCATCGGGTCGTCGAGTTGCTGTCTACATTCTCCGGTCCAGGGTCTTCCAACGAGATTATCCGGACCGCAGCGCGTACCTACGGCCCGATAGAAGGTGGCTACCGTTGCGCATAGCAGAGCATTTGCCCAATCTAGTTGGCCAAAATAATTTTTCTCGGGTCATTGGTTCGAAGCGTTTCCACTTATTTATTTATAATATATTAACCCCCTGCCTTACAATTTAATTCGGAGGCTTCGGAGTTGTATGGTATCCAGCGCGGTACATAATCTGATGTAAATAGTTTCTCGATAGAGGTCGCGTAGAGGTTATCTGAAGGTCAACTTCGTTTTTCTTAGTGTACCGATACATTTTTATCATCTGATAAAGCGTTTTGTGAATCGTGCAATGACCGATCGACGAGGCTCACTCAAGGTCACTGGAAGTAGCTGCAAAATTTTATCGAGTACTTGTGTTACCAAATTACTCAACATTTTTTTTACTGAGAACAGTAGGGTTCAATATTGTCCACGGTAGATAGGGCAGATATCCCACTGTGTAGGGGTCGAGCGTGGTTACCGGAGGGGCTGCGAGGGCTCTGGGAATTTAACGGGGGGCGTGGCCGACGGCATGACGAGCAATAGCAGCCCGGAAACGTTTCCGCGGTTAGTCGGATCCTCTTCGTGCTGAACCTTTGCATCGATGCTCTCTGGGAAACCCTTGGAGCCGCGCCGCCGTTTACAACGATGATTAAACCGTGACCCGCTTGAAAACCGCGGCCGCAGCGGAATTGTGTGCGACGGCCGCGTGTGATTTTATGGACGGCAAGGCGTCGCCGCGACCACGGAAACGGAAAACGGATTTTCTGCTACCCATACATCCCCCTCCATATTCCCCCGCCCTCCCCTCTCACTCTCTTCCTCTGTATCCCATTCTCTCTCTCTCTCTCTACGCTGGTTCGATCCGGGCAGTGCATTTTTACGGAGCAATTTCACGCGCGCTTTTGAAAAAAAATTTTTTTTCTTTTTTCGTTAACTTCTAATAGTTTTTACGGATTTGTCTGGTACGCGATATCGCGCGCGCTATAACGACTGGTGTTTCGTGCTCCCGGGTGGGTTTGCGGGAAAAGTGAAAATCGGAGCTTTGTTTATTCAATGTGGGAACGATTGTTGCACCCGCTGTAGAATTCGACTGACTTTCCGCGTGTTCGACCCGCGGCGGGTTTACTGACTGCGAATTTTCGGTTGCGAAACAAATTGGCGCGATTCGTTGCGGCGTAGGAAATATTGATTTTCTAATCTGCGCGTGGTAATGAAAGTATTGTAAACGGTGGGATTCAGAGGGGATCGCTGTACGCATAGAAATTGGGTAAATATCGCAGTCGAATGTGTAAATCAACTATTCTGTGATTTTTTGCTGAAGGAAGTTCGAGACCGCAGTCAATTTTCTTGAATAAAGAATTTTTAAAAAACATTTATACACTCCGTATCCTTTTGGACAGTGGAATTTCTTTGGTTGGATTATACAGGGTGTCCCGGAAATAGTGTCAGAAAAAAGGGAGGGTGATTTCTGGGCTGGTTCTAAACGCACCCTTCCCCTTTGTCCTTTATTTTGTAAGTATTAACCCTTTCCCTTTCCGGCACTATTTCTGGGACACCCTGTATATTGTTCCAGTATATTCCACTGAAGAAAATGACAGAAATACCAGAAACGTTGTCCACGACTTTTAATAGATTCAAACAATGTATGGACCGTTTATTTTGAAAGCGTTGCAAGTCCATTTTTTGTTGATAAGAAAAAATACAACTATACAAATTATGTGTTATCTCATTTTAACCAGTTAACCGCGAAGTTTAATTTTAAAAATCCCTCACGGCGCGGAATTAAAATCAAGCAATGACGAGTATACACGTCGAACGCAGGTCAAATGCCGCCATTATAAATTTGACGAAAAGGTAAAGCAAAATGAGAAAGAATTACATTTTTATTCGATAAGAAAGTAACAATTCGAACGTACATAGCTAACTGGTTAAAAAAAAAATGGACTTACACCACTTTCAAAATGACCGGTCCATAGATTCTCGAAACTACTCGTATCTAGTACAGACTGTTCGAGTGAGAGTTTCCATTGTAGAGGAATTGGGGGTTAGTGAGCAGCGGTTTTTGGCCGAGCCTGTAGCCATAAAGCACGTTCAGGGACAGCGATGATAGGGAGCAGATGCGGCGAAACATACCGGTAACAAGCGTGCATAAGGACGCAACAGGATTTACGTATATTACGAAAAGCGGACGGGTGTTTAAACTGGCTGGAGATCCGCTTAATTGCCGTCGGTTGTAACCGGGCGGAGGATGTAACGTTACGAGGTAAGCCGGCGAGCGAGAAACTCCGCGAAATAAAACGGCTCTTGCCGAGCAACGTTTCTCTTTACTGGAGAAAGAACGTCCGACGAGCGTGACAAAGAGAACGAACTGTTTCTTTCCTGTTCGGCCGAACGGGGAAGCGTACTTTCGCGAAATCACTTCGAGGGTTGCTTTGTGCGTCAATAAAAAAGAATCAGGCCGCTGGAAGGAAGAAAAAAGGGTAAGAGAGAGAGAGAGAGAGAGAGAGAGAGAGAGAGAGAGAGCTCCGGAACAACTCCGGAGAGACGCAATAAAATTTCTCTGGGACTTTTTTTAATTGCTCGACGGGTTGCTCTCGTCGATTCTCGCGTTCCAGTGGCGTATCGGTATTTTTTCCTTTTTTTTCTTTTTTTTTTTGCGCCAATGAATTCGCGGCCGCGTAGAAAACTGACGCGACGAATAGGGAGTGTGATGAATCATCGGAGAACGATTAAGGCCGGTGCTATTCAACGACCAATAAAACGAATGCCGTGCAATCGGACGTCGGTCTCGATAATGCGGTGCCTGAACGGGACCGTTGTGTTCAAACAATAACGCGAGCGTTCCGCACCGTTTAGAATTGCACGGAAAAATTGCGATGATCCGGCGGAGAAGTAACTTTCGTCCGGCAAATGGAGGCCGGAGAGAGGCACGTTCGAAGAAGAGCCGGAAAATTTATGCAAATAAAACGTGCCGCGGACAAAGGTCGTGTGCGTACGCGGTACCTCAAATTCAAGCCCTTCGAGCATCGACCTCCGGGCAGGCTAAGGCGGTGGTTTAATAGTAGTTGTAAATGGTCTAACTAATGGTCTAAATGGTATTCTAAATCATACATATATTTTTTCATGTTATACATACGAAAACGGCGCAATTTACTCATACAGTACTGAAATGTTTAGTAATTCATTAAACACAAACTAATTTAATAATGTAAAAAATATTTTGAATAACGATACAGCAATTTTTAGTGGCGCCTTACAGTCATCGTTCAAGTGCTAAGGGTTAAAGGGTTTTCCAAGCTGACGCGAATATGTGTGGACGGCGGACAGGATTTTTAATCGACCGCGAACATGCTTAAGAATTATTCCGCTTCGAGTATGTGCGAAACCGATCCAGAAAACTATACATTTTTCGTACCAACGAATTTCAAATATGCGAGCGGAATTTACGGCGACGAATCATTTGTTGCTATTCTAAAAAATTTGTTGTCTTTCGTTACTTTTGGTAGAAATAGTTGATCTTCAGTTTTTAAAAGTCTATTAAATAATTGCCGGCGAGTAATGTGTTAAAAAAATTGCGGGTCAAAGGGGTTAATTGTGTTGATCTCTGTTAGGTTTAATGGCGTCACGTGTACAGTGAACTCTGGATATATGTCAACAACAGGAGACATGTCCGAGCCGTGTTATATTTACACTCCTCGGCGTCCTTCACGGGGTATACCTCGCGGTAGTGGGGATAATTCCGCGACGTTTATCGTCCAGGCCTTGGCGACATATATAGAGAAATCAATGTACCTACTGGAAAAGTGTGAAGACCTTCAAGTAAGAGTTACGTACTCCCATCAGAATGATTTAAGCCATCTTCAGCGTGATACTAAACGCGTCCAGCACACAGGGGCGCAAATGCTTGGTCATCTCGCTCGAACGTTTCGCTGGACGTTCCATTATTCCGGGTCACGTGATCCCCCCGTTCGGTATTATCGAACGTCGGAAGTTTTAATCGTTGTTTCGCCGCGATCGTCGAATCAGTGTAGTCCTAGCCTGACCACGCATGGTCACGTAAAATCGCGGGACAGGAGGCCGTCGCTAACGAGCCACGAACTTTCGTCGAACTATTTCCGGCCGCGAAGTTTCGCCCCCACCCCCTCCGCCCCTCGGAAACGACGCCGGTCCGCTTTCGTTCAGTCTAATTAACTAATCAGCAGAATCGTACACCGGATCCGGCCGGCCCGCCGGAAACGAACGACGCCAGTCCAGATTTACCGGATTCTTCGGTTGATTAGAGGATTTGTCCCGGTCACACGGGAATTGCGAACAGCTGACCGGCGGTTCGAACGCCGGCGACAGTGAAAGAATCGATGCGTTTCGGGGAAATGGGATCCTATACGCGGGACTAAACGAGCCGTTTAATGGGAAAAAGGTGCGAGCCGAAAACAGTTGATCATTGGATCACGAGTAGATGTTTATGCAATTTCCTATTTTTGTAGACAAATTTTAAGAGAATAGAATGAAGTAAAATCCTATTTTTCCTCGTGGGAACAGCCTCTGCAGATCCAAAACAAATAAAAATCGTACTAAATTACATGGAATTTTGTATTGTAGCATTTTTTGAAAATTTTCGTAAGCCATAAATGCATACAGAACCGCAGTCCAATCGTGAAATAAACCATGAAAGTATCGAAGGATGTTACATTTCACTTATGACTAGTACACCCTTGACATTGTGAAATCGGACGCACAAATATTGACTTAAACCACTTTTACGTTAATCAAATAATTATGAAATAATGGTGCAATTATCTCTTTGTACATTTCAAATCAATGTTACATTCCTGAGCCGAGAGGAACTCGGATCTTTTGGTCTTAATTGAAAAATATATTAAAATTATTATTCTGCTAAACGTGTGAAAAATACTTTAAGCAATATTTCAAATTATGTGGACCTGTTATTTCCTTTTTTAAATATTTTTAATAAGCTGAAAATAATGCAAGAGAGCTGTTTAAACATTTTTACAATTACTCATTCTAGTCATAAATTCATTTTGCAGTCTAATTACTATAATCCGGGACTCTGGCTATTTCGCCAATTTCTATGATATATAATGCAAATGTATAAAACACACCTTGTTAGTAGAAACGATATTACAACATTCCAAAGTTTATACAGTACGGAGTGCACTGTAAAAGACAAATAGTAAGAAGTTGAGTGGGATCATAAAGAAAGCCCTTCCAACTTCTGAAATTCTGCAAAATCTCAAAACTGCAATTCGCGGGTCAATTTCCGCGTGTTTTCGCTTTCATAGGTGGCTCTCAACTGCCTTTTCTCGGATGCATATCCTCGCCCACTCGAAACAAGCACACACTCCCACACACGCACACACGTATACCCACCCACGCCGCCAAACAATCCTGTAATATTCCTCACAACTACCTCGGGGTATAAGCGATACTATATTTCCCGCTACGATCATTCCTTCTGTTTATAGCGTAATAATATCGAAACATTCTTCTCACGAAATAAAATGTTCAAATTGCCGGAGTAAGTACCAGCATATATTCGAGCAACATTTCAATAATTAATTTCGCCGGTTGAAGTTCTGTTTCCCTCGTTTCCGGGTGCGATTATTTCAGAAGCTTCTCATTTATTTACCTTATTTTCACCGCGATCGATTCGAGCCAGTGAAATTCAACAATTTTCTTTCCCGCGAAGTCCGTGGAATTCTCTCTGTAGCTTTGTTGCGTAACAACTTGTTGGTAAACTTATTAGCAACAGCAGTTTACGGGTTTCCGCGCGTACTAGAACGTTTTTCAGAGCGCTTCGAACCGTTACCTTTGACAAACAATCGCCTTCACTTCGGTAATGGTGCAAGTAGCTATGTACAGGAAGTGCTAATTCGATTAGATTATTGTGCTTGCAGAGACGAGAAATTAGAAATTATTCAATAAATTTATTTCAGTGGGTATATATTAGGTCGTCCCATAAGTTCGTGTCGTTTATTACTCTTGTACCATTTAAATTCTAAAAATAAAATATGTAATCACCCTTTCATTCGACAACCTCTTCTGACCTTTTTGGCAAAGACATCGTCACTATAAAATTGTTGCGGTTTTTCATTCAAATACATTTCTCAATGGTGAATAATATAAACATATCCACGGCACGAACTTATGGGACGACCTGATATAAAAAAATTACTAAAAATTTGCATCGCGTTACTTTCATAAAGTAATGTGAAGTAGTAATATAGCGGTTTTTCTCGAGCGCCGAGGAGTGTGAACATAATACGGCTCGGGTATGTCTCAGGAGACCTACACGATACACGACGCTGGCAAGACCCGCGTTGTTGACATACATCGAGAATGCACTATATTCAGTGCTCCGTAAACCTAGCGTCAAGGTCCGAGTTAAAACACAGCTTTCGGCGAATTTTCGTGAATTCTCTACCGCCGAATTGTCCAAAAGTCGAACGCCCAAAATTCTCAGAGCGGTTCAGTCAGTTCTGCGAGCTTTAAAACAGATCACTGAGAAGACCTATCCGGTAGAACCGGGGGATCCATTTTGCGAAACACTGTTTCCTGTGATCGCAGCTTATCCAGTGGCGCCGGGCCGCTCGAATCTTCATTAACAACCGTAATTGCCTGTTCTATTCGGATTGAAATCGGTTTGCAGAATTCTTTCGAGCGTTGAACGACCGGCCGATTTCGCGCGCACGGATGTACGTATTCGGTTCATATTCTACTCTAGTGAATTCGAAACGGGCGAATCCTGGAACGGGAAGATGAGCACATGGGAGGAGGAGGGGGTGGGGGGGGGGGTAGCGTAGGAAGACCTGACTCTGATATTTGGTCGCGAGTTCCGTTTCTGGTGCAACGTTGGATTGCCGACAGGGGGGGGGGGGTCGGTGGTGGAATCAGTGCCGCCGGAAGTGCATCCTGGATCACATCCTGCCGCGCTGCGTTCGCTTTTCCGAGAGCGTTACGAGGTATCCCGGTGAGGTCCTTGCTCAGCAAGGAGCACGGGGCTGGACGGGATCGTGATGTGAAATCGTTTCGTCGAATGTCCTCCGACAAGGGGGGGGGGGGGAGGAAAAAAAGGAAGCGGTAATGAATCCTATTCGACCTGAATCCTACCTATTGCTGTCGAATAGAATATTTCGGAATCAAAGAGACTGACGATCGCCGCCGACCGTTCCAGAAATCCTCGCTTCCCTCCTCATTAATTTGATACGCTTCTAATTCCTTCCTAAGCCCGCATCTAATTTTCATTAGGCCATTTATGTCGCCGGGCTTCATCGCTGCGACCATTATCCCGCAGAAATCTCGATCCTGGAAATCTATAATTTCGGTTTTCCGTACGCACTGGCTCGCGAAATTGTTCGAACGTCCTTTAAAACAGTGTAACTTTTTTTAAATTGGATTGAACGACCTGACTTTTTTTCAGCAATTAGAAGAATTGCTTTATCGAACGACGCGCGAAAAAGATTTCGAAAAAATTTCAATTTCTATTATTATTTGACACTAAACTGAAAATTTAAAATAAGCGTTTTGTAGATCCGCGTTAGTTATACGCATACTGAATATTTCATCGAAATTGGTTGACGCGGATAAAAACGGCACGTTTAAAAGCCGTGAAAAACTACGATTTTCACCAGTTTTAACTGTTTGCAGCTCGTGTGTGTCTTAATCTATTTTAATGAAATTTTCAAAACGCATATTTTAAATTTTCATTACAGGCTCAAATAAAAATGTTTTGGAAAGTGCCTTTTCTATTTGCTCCTATAATTCCTAGCAATTGCAATTTTTTTCAAAATCTTTTCTGCGCTTCGTTCGGCAAACCAATTCCTCTAATTGCTCAAACAAAGTCAGGTCCAATATAAAAAATGTTATAGTGTTTTAAAGGGCGTTCGAATACTTTCGTGTGCCTGTGTATATAAGGTTCAATGAATATTATCAATGATCGCATCATAGAAATTGCACTGAATCCAAACATTATCTAATTGTTAATTAAAAACCCTACAGATTCCGTAACAGGACCTCATTGTTCGTCATCGTGACGGAATAATAATTTCCAGATGTCGTTTGTCACAGAACTGTTTTAAACGCAGAAATATTGTTACAAAAAGAACGCTCCGCGTTTCGAAAGTTAATTTGTGAAATGTATCCCGCAGCGAAAATGTTTCATTAATGAATAACCAATCGATATACACTTCGCATGCAACGATACCGATACGTTCACAGAATACGATGTAAAAAGGACCATTACGATATCGTTAAATGTTTTTAACAACGCGGGACAACAAAAGTGGCGCAGAATGTGTCGTCTGCACGAAACATCGAATTGTCATTAAACAAAAGGAACGTGCCAATATTTATAAATGGACTTTGAAATTTCAACGCGTACGCGCGCCCAAAGTTCCATTCCCGGTGCCGTATTTAAATAAGCAAATTGTGTAATGTAAACGGGACCAACGCTATCGCTGGTGTACCGTGTACATAAATTTTCACAATTATAACGTACGAATATAATACACATAATAAAATCGAGGCTATCGCATGGTTGAATACAGTGTTTCCGTTCGATTTTCATAAAGAATTTTGTATTCGTTTTATTTGTTGCCAATAATTACGATGATGCCAAATGCAAAACAACATGAGAAAGAGACACAAAATATTTATCCGTATTAATTGAACTAAACGGTTTCTTCAACGTGTAGAGGAAACTATTATTTAATTTTCTTGACAACAATTTTCTTAACACTCAAAATTGCGGGTGTCAAATTTTTTAGTTTATTACTGTTAAGATTTTAATAAATTTATTTCTTTGAACACATATAATTCGACTACGAATCTGTATGGAAAAATAAAAATTTTCATCTTCATTTGCAAAACACAGGAACTGTATGGAAATTTCTCTTTTTTTAAAAAATAATTTCAGTAAATTGAAAAATTCAGTCAGATGCATACAAATCCTCTGTCCGCAAATAAAACTCACCAAACAGCTAGTCTAGGGTTTTTATGAGATGTTACTAAAGACTGGCTCTTACCTGTAACAAAAAAATAAACAAACAATTGTACATTTAACATTTTAGAAAGTATTTTCTGCATTGAAAATCAGTGTAATGGTTCACAGTAGAGAAAATAGAATTGAGTCGGTTGTTGCGGGAAAGCCCTTGTTCAACAAACTACAGTGAATCATTTACAGTGAATGCTCGATATTTGTCAACAACACGGGTCTGGCCAGCGTCTTATAGCGACCAGGAGACGGACCCGAGCCGTGTTATGTTTACACCCCTCGGCGTCCAAGGCCACTCGAGCTTCGTAGCACGAGGTATACTCCGCGGTAGTGGGGATAATTCCGCGACGTTTGTCATCTAGGCCTTGGCGACATATATAGAGAAACAGTACTCGGTCCAAACTCTCAAATATCGAAGAAGGTAAAAACAATGATTTGACATCTTCCTCGCATCAGTGCCGTTATTTCCAACGAAGTAAATGCATTGAAAACAATGAAGAGTATGTTGAAATTCTTAAAGGAACGGCCACGAATTAATTTGTAGACCTAATAGAAATGGATAATAATTTCAACGGCAGCTTACGTATTCACATACCAAACTCTACGTTAAAAAAATCTCAAGTTTTGCTCACAAAAAACGAGTTAAACACCGTGTTAACGTTGTCATCGTTAATGAAGTTGCTATTCGTAATAACGTCTATTTGCAGTAACGTCGGATACAGATAGATGGTAATCACAAGGCAGTCAGGGCAGTAAAGACAGTGCCATAAAACGTTCTCCGCTGATGTGTTTCCAATTTCAAACCCATAAAGCGAGAAAGCGCTAGTTTTCCCGCTTTCTCATACCTCGTATAAAGAACGGAATATTGAAGCACTCGAAAGTTCCACGTCATGCGTATCGCCGGCATGAATCCAACTTTCCGTTGACCTTAACTTCATACATTACACGGAAATTCGACTTGAATTCATTTTGCAGGAAGAGAACAAACTTTTTCCGGTGCCCGAAAACATCGATTTCGAGGACAAGCGAGTGTCAAGAAGAGTGATCCAAAACGCGTCGAAAAATTTCGCGTCGAAAGGGTTAAAAAGCCTCAGCGAAACGATCACGGTATCGGTGATCCGAGCGGGAAGCGGAGGGTGAGGAAGTAGATAAAAGTGAATCGGAACTGGCGTTTCGACGGGCAGCAGCGTCGAGTGATCAACGGAATGGCCCCCTCCTGGAGATAACAACGACATCGGTTATCGTGTACTCGAATGGCGCCATTACCGGTTTAATATGGCCGCTCATTGTCACCGCATTACGAACGTCATGCCTCTGCCGTAGATACGCGCCGCGTGGCCGCGTGTGCACGCGTGGAAACGGACGGTATATCGAGCCAGATAGCCTTTCGGGACATTGAGCGCGTCCTGTCCGATTGAACATCCTGCAGCATCCCGGTCCTCGTCGCATCCACGCGAAATTCTATTTGCCGACCGTGCACGCGTATATATATATATACTCACGTTCTCTCTCTCTCTCTCTCTCTCTCTCTCTCTCTCTCTCTCTCTCTCTCTCTCTCTCGCTCTCCCGCCGCCCGCGTATCGGTTTGCGGCCTGTCCCGTCGCCCTGCCACGTAAGGCTCGGCCGGATTTAATTAGCAAGCCAAAACGCCCGTCGAGCGAGCGAGCGAACGCCGATTTTGACACCGCGTTAGGCAGAATATACCCGGTGAGCCCGAGCCCTTCTATCTGCCGAAACCGGGCAGAACGAGCGCATAATTCAAAGTTAAAATCCGCGTTACGACGCCCGGCCCTATCTGCCCCCTCCGATCTTTACCGGAGCCTCTCGCCGAATGAAAATCGATCCGCTGATACACACTAGGCCGGCTCAATTTCCTAATTAGTATGCAGCCTGTTAATGGAATATCATTCTCACGCGCCGTCTTCATTCAACTTTCGCCCATTATTGAACAGGTCTTGCTACAATACGGAGGCTTTTACTCGCGTCTGATCCGATCTTGATAAATTGTTTGAATATTTCCTGTCCACCGACTCCTGTCCGTCGACTGCGCGATTCACGCGCGCACAGTATGGTGTCGTCATTGACAATTCGGAATGACGGCGCGACCGAAAAATATGGGAGATCGCCGCGCGATCTGCGCCAAATCGTATTTATTAACTTGATAGATAGATCTTATCGATCGGGCCTGCTGATGAACGTGACGGATTAGCGCGTGATCGAAAGTAATAGATGGAGTTTGTTACAGTTTTTTTTTTTGCGGATGTTCAGCTAGATAATAGAATATAATTGATTGTATAACTGATTGATGGATTATTTTAGTGTAATTTTACTGGTTTTTAGGGTTGACTACCTTAGTGTGATCGGTAGATTGTACTTGTAATATATATAGACATTACTTCTGCGTTTATAAAAATGAATATTATATGAGAATCTTGAAAAAGGAAAGAAATTAAAACTTTCCTGTAATCTCTACCACTGTGCATAATAGTTTGCAGGTACACTGTTTTCTCGACATATCGGCTAGAAGATACTATTCTTTCATTACACAGGTAAATATCATCGGAATTGTATCATATTTGGTATTATCTTCATTAGAAAAATGCCAGGAATATTTTAGTGAAAGTCCCATGAAAAAGTAATGAAAATTAAAGAAGTTTTGTTATTGGATTAGTGGTGGTCCCCTGGTCTCACACCGACATACCAGACCGGTATTATACTCTCCTCAGCGACCCATATACCCCGCGACAGTGGTGACAGTTCTGGGACTCTTATCGGCTAGATATTTCTGACATATATCGAGTAAAGAATGTATTTTGTAATTGACGATCCGAATCACAATGATCTCCAACTAGTAAGAGTTATATCTACTATACCTAACAGTTTATAACTGTATAATGTCCATGAAATCATGTCTGATCCTAAATAGATTTACGTGAATCATCAAGGAACTGAGAGGTAATAGAAACAGGTATTCCAATAGTTGTATTAGAATTTGAATTCTTACGAATAAGTATGTGTTAATTGAAAAGTAATTCAAACACAATAGAAGTTTTTATTTTAAAAATTGTTGGAAATTATTTGACTGTTAGAAATCATTTTAAAAATTGTTTGTTTTGAAGAATTAATAAGTTTTTGTTTTGCTTCTTTTATAAGCTCTTTTCGGAAGCAGTAAACGGTCGACGTTGCTTCTAGTTGAAGAGAAACGCCGGAAATGGTACAGACAGGTGAGTAAAGACATTACGGAGAGCGTTGCTCGAATTCTCAGTGGAACAAGAAACTGGAAGAGGCCATCAGTTTATTACCCCTATAATAAGTAACGTCCCGAAGATAAGATTCAATTGCACTTGACGCGCAATTGACCAACAACGACCAGTTTACGTCTTCGGGACAAGATGATTGCTTTATAGCGGAACTGATGGTCGTAACAGTTCTGCGTTGCGTGGGCAGAGTCACAGGAATTGCCAAATTACCATCAATAAGTTTATGAAATGTCGCAATCACGTCTTCTCTAATTTACAGCTAGCAATGTCGTCAATTCAACCTAATTGCTATAGAGTGCTCTACTGTTAAAGGATTCTGATCGAGAACACCTATAAAGGTTTATTAATTTGAAACTTTGCACATTGGTAGTCCTATAAGTTTAATTTTCACACACACACACACAATCATTTTCTTTTGAAGCTTCAACATCAAAATGATACTGTGCGACATCGGGTGAATTCCCGATATATGTCAACAGGACGGGTCTTGCCGGTGTCAAGTATCGTCCAGGAAACATATCCGAGCGGTCTTATGTTTACACTCCTCGGTGTCCCCGCGACGTTTATCATCCAGGCCTTGGCGACATATATAGAGAAAGCACTGTAATACGTTTTTAAGGACTCTGAACACGTTGGTCATAAGGGACTATAAAAAGCGTTCACGTCTGGAAAATAAAAAAGAAAAAAACTAATATATTACAGAAAAGTTTCGTGTTAGAAACCGTCTTTTGAAACTCCGGAAAAATAAATAATGGAACATAACTATTTCCAGCAGCAAGTTAAAAAGAGATGGAAAAAACAGACAACTGTAGAAATGTAAACTACAGCCACAGAAAGAATAGGAGGAGATCGAGAACGGAGGAGAAAGATAACTTGATTAACAAGCTCGAGATGGCAAAAGATTAAGCTCGAACGAAAGAACATGGCGGAAATGTTAATTTTCTTCGTTTTTACACGCGACAGCTTGCGACTCGTAACAAAGGCAGATTTGAATCAAACCATTTGAATTACAGTTAACGGATCGTTAAATCTAGAAATAGCTATGAACTGATATGAAAAGCATAAGCAAGAAAACGTGATTTCGTAAGTATATTAAGTTGTAACATAAATAAGTTCGGTTACTGGTGCAAACATGCTTCAATTCTAACGACTCAGAAGGAAAAGTCACTTACAGTCTTTTTAATAAAGACAAAAGTTACCTTCACTTAATGAAGAAGACATTTTTTTAATAAAGAAAGCATATTGAATATAACCGAACTTTTTATGCTGCTATTTATGTTACGACCCAATAAAATTGCGCCGAGAACATAAGCGATAGTTTTTATGCGGCAATGAATGGCGTTCCAGAGGTTCGCACGGAAGTTTCTTTTCAAGAAATACAAGTTTCAATCTAATTTTCATTTCGTAAAACTTTGCACTAATCTGGGGCGAACTTGCACAGAAAAATTCACGAAAAATGGGACCAGAAATGCTAAACCAATGAAATAAATAGTTTCCCAGACGCTGTCTTAAATTCTATATAATACCAAAAAATATTGCTAACATTGAAAAGGATAAACTAACCGTCCAAAAGTATTTCTGGATAGCCTTGGTGTCATACCTAGACTGCGGATTTTATGCATTTGTGACAAAAATTAGTAGGTGTAAGTTTACGTAGCGCAAACACTAGAAAAATTTAAACATACTATTATATTATTATCAATCCACTAAACATAACAAGAAAGAAAATAAATTTCTATTTCACCTTGCAATTCTATATTTGCAAGGTCTCCTCTATTTGTTCCTTGCAATTCAGGTGAAAAATTTTTATTTTGCTCCAGTCATAACATACTCGTATCCACAAAATTAAAACGTCGAATACCTATCGCGAAACAGATCGGTGCAACAATCCCGCTGGCAGGTTTAACTAACCGGTTAATCATTCCCAATAATTCAGACCCAAGCTCCGGAATAGTCCGTCCAATTCCAGCCACGCTAACGCGATCGCTAACTGCAAAATCGGGTTCCCAAGGATCCGCGGGGCGCGTGAGCGCCACGCTAATATTAACGCAAAGATTAATCACGAGCGACGATGACCAACTACCGACTATCGGGACCCCATTATACCTGTGTAATTCGACGACGTTATAAATATTGATACCTGGGGCCGGTGTGTACGCGGGGAAAAAAGAGGGGTGGGGGGACGGGGTGGAGGAACTGGCGCGAATTCGATTTACATGGGGACTCCATTTAGCCAGTCATCGCGCGGGTGCGAGAAACGCTCGAGCGGACGCGCACACGCGGAAAAACCTGTGCACGTGTACACGGCCCAGTCTAATGGGCAATTTGAATAAATGCGATATTAAAGCCGCGGAGCAGTGTTGTCGACGCCGTGTAACCGGCCGTGCAACGCTGGTCACCCTCGGATCAGGAAGAGGCAAGAAAAATAGCTGACAGCGAGACCAGACACGGGCCATTAGCGCTGCCATCGATTCGCGTGCAACCCGTCGCGGTGCATTGTCACTGAGGAACCGAGGCATGCATCAAACGCGCTTCCTGATTGCGACCGTGAGCCCGACTCGGACTCTCTGCGCCTTGTGCAAACACTAATTCTTGGAAACACACTTTTGTCCTTGCCTCGTACCAGTTTCACGCTTTTTTCCGAACGAACGGTATGCTCTCCATCTCGTCTTGTTTAATTGTAAACGAAGAGAATTGATATTTTATATCTGTCTTATTCTGTTTTACTAGTCTCTTCTATCAATTTGGTACATTTTCCTAGCGTAATACAGGGTCTTCTCTGTATATGTCGCCGAGACATGGATGATAAATGTCGCCGAATTATCCCCACTATCGCTGGGTATACCCCGTGAGGGGCCACGAAACTCGAGAGACCTCGAGGAATGTAAACATAACACGGGTATGTCTCTTGGACGATACTCGACGCTGGCAAGAACCGTATTGTATTGAGAATTCACTGTTTTTCTTGGAAACTAACTTTTATTTAAGCCTTGTCCTTCCCTTGTGTGAATTTGAAGTATCTTGAGTAATTCCGAATTAATTTTTTGAGACGTGAAATTATTAATACGGAAAGTAAAATTCTAGATTGTTACAGTCTTTCAACAATTGATGGTAGAAATGATAGTATAAATATTTAGAGAAATATTTCTAGTAAAATTAGGACGTTAAAACATGCCTTAAACTTCACTAGTTGTAAGAAAATTGTATAGGCTGGTCCAAAAGTTTCTCTCGCAATGTACACGTTTAATATTGTCAAAAGACACAATCATATACCAGAAACATGATTATCATTAACGTTTCATTTTTTACAATACTACTTTGAATTTGCATTTATTGCATTATGCATTCATTGAAAACGAAACAACTTTTTTCGGGACAATCTAATATAAAAATTAGAATAATTGAGTTGGAATAATTTTTGGCGCTCGCTTAACGCAAAGATTAAGCCTCGGAATTATTAAATGATAATTTCGAAGATCATCTGGTGTCCACTCGAATTAATTATGTGAAATGCAAATACCACGATTTGCAAGAAACAGATTTTCTCGACTGGATAAAATTATTCGTCGATTATTCCGAGGTTGGTTATCGCATATTTAAAACAGCTACAGTTCGGCGCGAGATATTTTTGCCGCGATACCGTGTCGTATGTTTCAGAGAGTGTGCGGAATGTTGCGATAAACAATTTGTAGTTGAAGCTCTGTGTGCTATTTAAATTTTCCCTCTATTTATGAACGCAATAAGCGGTAGTGGTGGGAGGGGGAGGGGAGAGACCTGCGATTAAATTTCTTCGGATTTAACGCGCAGCTAAACTCAACGAGAAACTCGGTTCCTTCATCTCGCTTTGTTCTGCCGCAACATGTTACTCGGTCTGCTTCAAAATAATTGTAGTCGCGGAAAAGTTCCCCCGCAAGTAATTTCAAACTGCGCCCGATATGTGCAATTTCTATTTCGTTGGCGCGCCGTTTCGCGAACGGTTTATAAAATTGAAAAGAACATTGTAGTCCGTTTTGTTAATACGAACTGCAAAGAAGATGAAAATAATACGTTCCCGTTTCCATGTCTCTTGTTCCCCTTCGTTCTTTCGCTTGTTCCATCCACGAAGAATTCCCTCGTTCCGTAAAGAGTTCACGGAAAGGATTACCTCTCGCTCAATTCTCTAATAGAACGGTTTATTTCATAATTATTTTGTTATTAACCCTTTGCACTCGAATGGTGACACTGAAGCGCCACTAAAAATCGTTGTGGCATTATTTCGAAGAAATTACAAAAAATATTACACAATATTTGTTGCGTTACAAAATTTGTATTTAACAGATCACTAAACATTTAAATATTATATGTGGAAATCGGATCAATTTCCTATGAATAAAATGAAAATATTCACAGGGACCGCTAGTTGGTCAGACAGTCGAGTACACCATGAAGTATTCAAAAATCGTCTGAATTGCAATAACGAACGCCCGTGAACGCATACTAGTTCCACATACCTGGGAAATTGATTTACGACCGAAATGTCATAAATGTGAGATGAATTTTCTGACGATTCTAATTTCGGTGTCGGTGCGTTCGTCCATCGAGGCGTTGTAAATTTCATATGAACGTTCCCCGTTCGGCCGTCGAAAGTCCATTTTCCGGGAGTAATATTTTTCTCTTGACGCGATCGGCCGCGCATCAAAAGAAAATTAACTCGCTTTGATAGCGGGCCCCACTCGTGATCGACCGATCTCCCCGTGTCACAATTTCCCGCGTTCATTGAAAATTACAAATGCCGCGCGTAATATTCGGCCGGCCGGGGCAACGAGCGGAGACACAATATCGATGGACTCGATTATTATAACTCGGATGAAACAACGTTTCGCGCGGACCTTCGCGGCGTCCATATTGAAATATCGCAATAATCCGGTCGGACTGAAACTTTTCGCCGGCTTGTTTTCCTCGGCTGAGGCCGGAATAATTATCATTCCGACTGGATTATTGTAAAATTATTATCTCGGAGGAAACTTTTCCATTTCCCGCCTCTTGGATTCGATAAATTCTATTTTTCCTCTCGAGGGAGCGGGAGGGGAAGGGAGGGGTGGATAATATTAAAAGAACGTCGAATCTCTCTCTCTCTCTCTCTCTCTCTCTTTCTCTCTTTCGCGTCGATAAAAGAACTTCGTTCCGCAGCGACGAAAAAAAACCTAATGGCCTCCTTTTCTTATAATTTCGAACCGTGGGGGGGGGGGGCAGAATTTTACTTTCCGAGAGTCGCATCCGCGGCCTTCGATTTCCATAATCTGGCCTGGGAAATAATTTTTGCGATTCGAACGGCGCGGCGGACCAGGGCGGAGAAAAGAACAAAAAAAAAAAAGAAAATAGGATGGGAAAAGCGAGAGAACGAAAGTAGGAAAAGAAATACGGGAATATCGATGGAGGGTAGCGGTGGGGAACGGGAGGATATTTAATAATGTGCTAAAACGAGCGAACGGAAATGCCCGCGTAAATGGAATAGTTGAGCGCATTGAAACGGCACGGTAATGACGCGCGTTATAGTTCGCGCGCGCGCGGGGTCCGCCGTTAATGCACTGTATAGTATTAAATTATATAGCAAATAGTAAATACTTCTGCGATCGTTTGGCCGCGTTATGGTTATAACATTAACCCGAGGGAATATGCAAATCGGCGCTGGCCGGCGATCATCCTGCGGGCTACATTTTCCGGCGGTGATTTTGTTGAAATATTAACCGATTTGCATCAGCGCGGGCCGTGTTTTCGAGCCGCGGCCACGTTCGACCGCTATTAAGGCGGAATATAAAATGACGCGCGCGACGATTATTTGTTTTCCGATTATGAAAAATTATGCCTCGTTACTGCGCCGCGACGGAATATCCCGTCGGTAACGTTCGAATACAAGCGCAATTATTGACCGCCGAACACTTGAAATGATTATGTCGTTCATTCCACGATATCATTAGGATCGACGCTGTGAGCAACTTCTTTAACGAACAGTTCAGCTTCTTAAAATATGTTGTCAAATTAATTTCAATTCTTTTAACACGTTGACTGCCATGTCACCCACATGCGGGTGACGGGATTATTTGTCCATTATTTTACGCCAATATATTCATTGTACCAAATTTGATTAGGATCTTTAAATTGCAAGAAAGTTGGAGGACTAATCAGTATCATACATTTAATTTTTTTTTCTATTTTTATTTCATTGAATAACTTACTTTGATTTTATGGAATTTTTGAGATTTCTAGTTTGCCATTTGTTAATCGGATAATCGTTCTCGTGTCGACAATTCGGCCCGACTTACATTTATTGAGCCGCGTGTTAATTATGCAGTAATCGCGTCCGTTGAATTAAGTAGTTTTCGAGATAGCTAACAATTTTTATAAACATGTGATCTTACGTGGACCTACTCCCCCTGTTTAAAATGTCGAAGCTTGAGATTTATTATTTACAAATATGAAGGGACGTTTCTGGAACAAACTTTCTCAAAGAAATGTTTCTCTAAATATGATTAAAGTAATGAAAAAAATTCGTTCACATTGGGGTCACGTGAAACACTGTGCGAGGGAATTGTGCGGGAAGCAGAATGGGAGTAATTAAAGGTTAATTATAAGTCGAATGGTTGTGTAGGGGTCGGCTCTCGAGGATTTCCTTAGAAATGCGCCGGTACACGTCCTCGCAGGAACAATCGACACGGTCCTCCTCGCCAAGCCCCGCGTTCCTCGGTTGTAAATTCGTAAATACGTAATTCTCCCGCCGAGAAGGGGCCGGAGCTACACACTTCCGTTTTCGTCATACATATTCATGTCACCGGTCTGTCCACGATGTATAATGCACGGCCGTCTTTTAATTTCGGCGGCCCGGTTCTAAGTCTTCTCGGCGCCGTAATCCTTGTTGTCCGATCGGCCGTCGTAAATCGGCCGTACCGTCGGCCTAATGACAGGGGACGTCGCTGACGCTTAATGACGATAATTACCGCGACGACGATAACGACACCTTATTGGCCGGCGAGGCTTGTCGCGCGGACCAGTTCGTCCCGCGACACGAAACATCGGCAATACTGCGCGCCATTAATTCCACTGACACCGTTATGCGAATTATATTTCGGAATGACGTAGGACATTTTTCGGACATCCTGTACAGGCACACAATAAATGCAAACTTCCTTCTTCTAGGAAGTTATAAATGACAAAGATGTTCCAATCGTCGTAAAATAAATCACAGTGCAAGGAGTTGACGCACTGTACCGTATAGCACGATCGATCTAAGTGTACGAACGCTACAGTAAATTCTCGATATATGTCCACAAGACTGGTCTTGCCTGCGACGTGTATCATGCAGGAGACATACCCGAGTTATGTTTACACTCCTCGCCGTCTAACTGGGTATACCCCGCGGTAGTGGGGATAATTCCGCGACGTTTATTATCCAGGCCTTGGCGACATATATCGAGAAATCACTGTAAAGGTGAAGTTACAATAAACACGGAACTCTTTACCAAAAGGAACGTTAAAGGTCGAATCAAAGAATCAGGGCAGAGCACAATTCATAAACGATGCCAAACAAAAATCACGAAAAAAGAGAGAGAGAGAGAGAGAGAGAGAGAGAGAGAGAGAGAGAGAGAGAGAGAGAGAGAGAGAGACAGAGACAGGAAGACAGAGGGGGAGCAGGAATCGTATTTAATCGAATTTCCCCGAGCGGCCGATGGAAAATAAATTGCGCGCAGAACGAACCGGTGATCGACACGCGATTGTTCGAAATAATATCGGAAGCGACTCAGTTTCGGCCGGGATCGGTTTCCAATTTGCCGGTTCTCCCTGGGAAATTACCATCGTACGAAATCGGGAAGATGGGCTCTCTGCCTCGCTTGGCGGCGCGCGGAGAAATAATTTCACGGGCAACACGCACGAATGCGAATCCTTGTTTATGCACGGGTAATTACTTCCGCGGATGGATAGCGCGGGAATAGGGTGTAACAATAATGCCGCGGTTCTCGCACGATAATTTATCGCCGTCTGCGACGTCGGCCGGGGAACGTACGCGGGAGAGCGGCAGTAAAGATAACATTGAACGCGAAAAGCGCGGTTGTAAAAGGACGTTGGCCGTGTTATATGGCGAGAAGGTGTAGGCGAAGGAGCGAGGAACGCGCGCGCGGAAACAGCCTCGGGGGAAAAAAATGAGCGTCGACGGGCGGATGGGAAAAGGGGGGTTGCGCCTGGAGGGTGGTGAGGGGAGGCAGGGCGGTGGTCGCTCGTTTTCGAGACGGCGCGGCGGCCCGTGCGAAAATTAATTTTCCGTTGCTCGTAAAACTGCCGTAAAGCCGAAATCACGCGTGGCGACGGGGAAAGATCGCGGGGAAACGCCGCGCCGGCGATCTAGCCGGTCGCCGATCCTCCGCCGCGCGCCGTAACGATCGGATTATCGATGGCTCGAAAATCGGCGCCCCGAGGATCCTTTTTAATATCTGGCACGTCAGCTGCAGTTCCGAACTTTCGTTATTTCTTTTTTCCTTCCTTTTCTCTTTCTCGCCCGTCCCCCTGTTTTCCCGCCTTTTCCACTCTTCGACCCGATTCCTATCGAGAAATTCTAAATTTCCCACGCGGGAGTTCGGTCCCGCGATCTTCTCAATCTTTTCTCTCTCTCTCTCTCTCTCTCTCTCTCTCTCTCTCTTTGTGTCCAATCCCGCGCTTCTTCTTCGGTCGTTGCCCTTTTTCATCCACAACTTCAGCCCGGCTTTGGTTCTCCAGACCGACGGACGAAGAAGTCTGAATCGGAAACGACTCTCTCTCTCTCTCTCTCTCTCTCTCTGTTCCCGATATTATTAGCAGTACCCATAAGTAATCAATTATTTTGAAATCTAGAACAAACTTTGTAGTAAATTTAAGTTTTTTCAATTTCCCATCTTCTCTGCAAATTTTCAATCACCCTCTTATAGAAATCCAGGGTTCGTCAAGCAAAATATGACTCAAGGTGCCTCCTTTCATCTTCTACAGAAGTCAATGTTTTATTTCTTAAGTAATGCTTCAGAGATCTGAAAAGATGATAGTCACAGGGAGCAATATCCGGTGAGTACGGGGGGTGCGGTAAAACTTCCCATTGCAATTCTTTGATTTTTTCCTGAGCGAGTTTCGCTGTACGGGGCCGGGCATTGTCAATTTGCAGTATTGCGCCTTTTCTCTGGACTAAAGCTGCCCTCTTTTTCAATAGTTCTGAATACAGTCCTCGTAATTGCTGACAATACAACTCAGCAGTAACTGTTTCTCCAGGTTTCAACAACTCAAAGTGAACTATGCCACGACAGTCCCACCGAATGCACGGTAACACTTTTCTAAGTGATAAGCTAGGTTGATATTGCGGTTTGATTCGCAGAAAGCCATTGCTTGAAACGCTTTATGTTGTCATAAAGAATCCATTTTTCATCTCCGGTAACGATTCTGCTAAGAAATGGATTTCTACAAAATCTGGATAGCAATGAAGTGCAAATTGATCGACGAATATTCTTGTTGGTCTTAGATAATTGATGCGGTACCCATATTCCTTGCCTATATGCCTTTCCCATTTCGTGTAGGTGCCTTTGTATAGTTGACCATGTGGACCCAAGGCTACTCGATAATACTTGTATACTTAATTTTGGATCAGCTTGCACTAGAGATTTTAGGGTGTCATTATCAAATTCAACTGGTCGTCCACTTGGAGGCCTGTCAGAGAGATCATAATCACCAGCAGCAAACCTTCTGAACCAACGTTGACACTTGTTGACCTTCGATACATCTCCATAAACATCGCGAATTTTCTTTGTTGTTACCGTTGCATTAAATCCAGCATGAAAATGAAAAAGTATGCAATGACGAATATAATCCTCGGAAGGTACGGACCTCGGATCCTCGGAAAATTATACCTTTTAGAATATTTTGAGCACAGGCTGCTTTACTGTGTTTCCTGTTTAACGATCGGTACAGAACTAAAGGCAAAACAAATTCTTTGCAAATAATCGATTACTTATGGGTACCCCTAATAAATTCCCGTGCGTCGAAAAGCAACACGGGAATGACTTAATAATCCGGCACGTGCCCGCGACCAGATTTCCACGATCCTACGGAATCCGTCGAACGTGGATAATTAACGGAATATACGATGATTCGAGACGGCCGAGGCGAACCACGAGGCGAAAGCGTGTTTTACTCGAATTATGCTCGAGATACCCGCTCGTGTTTGTGTTCTACCATAAATATGCGATGATTAGGTTACACGGTTACCTCTGCTGCTTGAAAATTAACCAGCTGGGTGTGATACGCGTGCAGATACGCTTTCATTGGCGCGTAAAAACCGTATTTGTACAGCGTGTTTTAATCGGTGCACCACGTTCGCTAACACTAGGTTTACGGAGCAATAAAAGAGGCTACTGTTGATTATTTTAGAAAAATAACAGGAACATATTTTGCCAGACTTTTAGCGGCTTTTACCACGGTAGTCCAAGACGTAGTCCAAGGAATAAATGTGTTGAATAAATTTCCTATAAATATGCCTTTACTACCCCTAAAATTGTAAATTAATAAATTTGGATACCCGCCATTTTGACGTGTCCCGTAAATTTAGTGTTAAGTTGATAACTAGGCTGCGGATTTTTATGTAAAATAAAAACGCAGCATTTGCAAGACGCAGGAAGCTAAATGGAAATGTTTTCATGTATCGAAAATAATACATAGATATTATTAAATTCTTTCTACTGTTTCTTTTGAACATATCGTAACTGCAAATCATAGTTAATGAATATATTTTGTGGAAACAACGCACAACGCGCATAAACGTCTAGATGTCGCAGACATGTTCATCCCGACTAATATTTCGAACCGACTTCCGGATTTCGCAGTTTGTTAAGCCGCGTTTCCAATTTAATAGCTTCCCGGTGCCGGCGTTGTTATTATTATTTCGGTACCGTTCGGTGACAAACAATTAATTCTTAATTCGTAGGTAATTAAGGCGAGCGTGTTGTATGTGTGTAACTGCATATGCGCGATGCGCGGAACAGGCGACTATGCACGAATAATCTTATGATTATTTCATGAGGAAGCCCGCTAGCTTGTTGCGCGCGTTACTAATTCAAAGAGTGTGACTCGTTTATATGTCGCCGCTGTGGTATGCGCTACTTCGCAATGGAAGTAGATTAACAAGTAAATTGTTGTTTCGTTCACAAAGGTTGTAACATTTTACATCTGTGAACGTTACGTTTACGTTACGTGTTTGTAGATAATGCTGAAGGGACGGGAAGTAACATAAAATGAGGGGATGAAAATTCATTGTACGCACGCCATACTATAATCTTTCCATCTCTAATCTTTCCATTGCATTTCATGCAAGTGTGTGGAAAATGTCTGAAAGTTGAAAGCTTTCTCCTGAACCATTAAATATAATAATTTACTTGTGCAGAAGTTGGTAAGGAGCCACTTATGGTTCGTGCGGTTACTGTGGTTATTACTTTACGCAAATTTCCGTTTGCACATCTAATTTTATGGGAATCAAAATAATGGACAAATTTCTTTCGTTGACCGAAGGCAATTTTGATTCATACACTCGTCTTCCGTAGTGCGGTGTATCTGTAGCATAAAATGAAGGTAAACGCTGTAAATCATTCTTTTCTAGACAATAAACCTATAATTAATTCGCATACCGGGTGGGAAAGGAAAAATTCCATTGACATACAAAATCGGAGGAAGAGTCCAGTTTATATTTTCACTGACTCTGTGACAGGTACATAAATCTGGTGATTGACACCACCGTATGATCCCCTGTTGGCATGACTATCGCGCGTTGAGGTGTCAGCGCGTTGGCCGCGGGTATCGTCTTCCGTTTCCGGGGGAACGACCAGCGAAGCCGCGTAACGCGATGGTTTGGGGAACGGTTCCCCGCGAATTGTAAACACGCCTTACTCCGTAAATCGTAAGGGTAGACCGTAACGCCTGGCGTAACGTAAATGGGTGGCGCGCGAGGGCGTATTTCAGCGAAGGGGCCGGCCCGGTTTACAGCGCGCTGTGAAACGAACTAACGGCGCGATTTTCCGGGGAACGAGAACAAGTGCCCTGCGGGACGGCCGGCCTCGTAAAAGCGGATGTAAAGAGCGCCAGCCTGAAATGTCACGGGGGGCTCATTGTTCGGCCGGGCCGCCATCGCGCCGGAAACGGCCGACCCTGCTCGAACTTCGACCGCGAAACTTTTGAAATTCCCGCTGACGCGACTCTCGGCCCCGTCGAAAATTTCACGTACCCCGTGCCCCGGTGGACCAACTATGAAACTGACTGACCTGACGCCACACTACTGCTTTTTTTTCCCCTTTTGCTTTTTCATTTTACTAGAATAATGGCCGCAGGTCACTGAATTGTTCCACTCAATCTACTGACTGCGAACAACCAACGACTGACGGAGTATATAATATTTTCATTGTATTAGGTACTATTCAACCCTCCGTATGATAGCGAAGAATATCGCTATCCCCTCTTTCTCTTCTTCATCCGAAATACGACGAATGCCTGTTCCGAGCCATCGCCTTATATCGAATGAAAACTGAAAAATATCGGTCTGGGTCAGAAATGCAGCACTCGCAGGAGTTCGAAGCTTAAATGCAGTCAATACTAGACTAATTGACAAAGTAAATTAATATTCGTAGGTCATGTAGGATGTGTCTCGCAGTGTGTTCTAACAAATGTTTCTCGTATGTTGAATTTTCGTTAGAAGAGTTTGCTCAGATGCGATATCAGGAATCATGTGCGAATTTTCCGCGTTACGATATCTCTTTTCGTCAAGCATAAAAGAAGTCATAAAATCTGTTCTTATATCTGAACATAAAATTTACTATAATAAAGTGCTATATAGTTCGGTCTTCTCTGCGCAGAATCTCGAGGGATTCCAGTTGCAGCGAATGTAAGAGTTTCAATCTCAGAATAATAAAACATACGTACATATACACTGTTTTCTGCACGGTGATCTGAGTTATGAGTTGAGGATCATTATGCAACGGACAAAACACACGGTGTCTCCGAAATCATGACACAAGCCGCCCGATAATGAATGTATATATATAGTATAGCATTAGTACAGTATAGTATAGTATAGTATAGTATTAGTACAGTATAGTATAGTATAGTATGGTATTAGTACAGTATAGTATAGTATAGTATAGTATAGTATAGTATAGTATAGTATAGTATAGTATAGTATAGTATAGTATAGTATAGTATAGTATAGTATAGTATAGTATAGTATAGTATAGTATAGTATAGTATAGTATAGTATAGTATAGTATAGTATTAGTACTCAGTACAGTGCAGTATAGTATGGTATAGTATAGTATAGTATTGTATTAGTACAGTATAGTATAGTATAGTATTAGTATAGTATAGTATAGTATAGTATAGTATTAGTATAGTATAGTACATCATTTGTGAACCAACAAGTATATACAAAAGAAATTGTTGCGTAATGAAATAGGTGTTAAAAGATCTGTCAAAAAATGTTTAGCTGTGGGCCGATGACTTTGAAAAAGTATGAAATACTCGATAATGTGTTGAAAGCACTGAGGCCTCTCGATAAGAGGGGCCACCAAAGAAGAAGAACCTGAACGTATAGAATGACACAGTCTTGGAACGTGGCAGGATATCAATCTTCTTTGGTTCCCCGATTCTGAATCGCGTGTAATCGCAATTTCCGTCCACCTGGTATACACCTTGTGACGCATGGACTCCCCGGTGAAAGAGAGCGGTAACAGTAAAAGCCTTGTCGTTTGGACGAGTTCTCTCGTCGAGCGAAACGACAGGGTAGGCGTGCACGGCCTCGTCTCAGCTATTCATGACACGCAGAGAACTTTATCCGATGGTTACGCCGCGGGACATAACTGCGCTGTAAAAAGTTCGACAACAGAATTAACTCGCGGCAGTGGATGCTGCGGGCTGGGTGTCCAACTCCGGCGACTATACCAGAACGACGTATAGTTCTCCGCAGGCCTAGCTGAAGTAGGTGCTTGTCTTCGCTCTTCTGCATCGCGTATGCACCGAGTTTCCCGTCTAGAAATGGCCACTTAAATGTCTCCTTCGGTTGCGACGATGTGAAAAATATTCTGTGTTCACTTCGTATTTAATTTTAATTTTTGGAGTCGAAGGTTACTTCATGGTATCGTGGATAAACTTTATCTGAGGAAACCAAAAATTTGTAACTTTTCTAAACGTAATCCTGTAGATTCTGACGAGAAAATGCCGAAAGTCCAAATTTCAATTCTAGGGGATCACTAATTCAAAAGTTATACGTGTGTACAGGTGTGCGATTTTCAACGTTTTTGACAGTTAAGGGTGCCGCCATTGAAACCTAAGATGCCTACGATTGAAACTTGGATTTTCGGCATTTTCTCGCCAAAATCTACAGGACTACATAAAAAAAAGTTAAAAATTTCTGGTTTCCTCAGGTAAAGTTTAACCTGGTTGCAAAGTTCAACAGACTAAAAAAAAATCGTACAGCAACTTTCGAGGACTTGTTCGAAAGGAGAAGCTTCGATTTTCAAGTTTATAGTATTATCAGGCTGCACAAAATTTGTTCATCCTCATAGAGAAGTTAGAATTCAATATTAACCATTTTTAGCAAAGATTCAGGTGTCCAGATACTTATGTGACGTACGTATGTGTAAATTTAATTCCAGCCGATTGCACAGTTTCTTTAAAATTTCTTTCGCGTGTCATTCAATGAATTAATTCTCTGTTGAAGAATGTCTGAATATTAATGGAACTCGGTGTATATATCAATTTGGCATTTCTATCGTGTAGAGCATTTTTCACCTCGTAAACTTTGCTCATCGGAATTCGCCCGCTGCACCCCGTAAATTACTCCCCGCGACGGCGACTAATCACGTCGTCGAAGGTTGCTGGGGATCGCGAAACTTTTCCCGGAATTTCGCGCGCCGAGGGGTTCTGCGCGAGCCGCGGCGCGATAACATTTCCAGAAATGACATCCAGATGTTAAACGGTGGGATTCCTTGCGAGGATGAGCGAATTTTTCGCGAACAAGCTTTTCAACGTTTACGAACAATTTCCTGGTGATTTATTTTATGGACTTTCCATTGTTAAATAAATATTACCACTTTTAATCCTCGCCCTCCCCCTGTCACCGCTATGATTTATTTTTCTCCTAGACGCTTTTCCGATAAACGTGAAACAGTTGTCTGACCTACACGCTACTTCATAATTTGTGCACGACGCACACAGTCTTATAGCTGACTGTATCCAAATTTTGCCTTTCTATTTTTAATGGCAAAAATAATATTAATATGTCCGAATGTTATATTACACGATTAAGTTTATTTCTACACTATATACATTTTCTACCATTGCATTGGTTTAAAAAAAAAAGTTAGTACACGTTACTAAATTCAATTAAAATAGAATTACAGTGAATTCTCGATATATGTCAACAACACGGGTCTTGGCAGCGTCTTGTATCGTCCGGGAGACATACCCGAACTGTGTTATGTTTACAATTCTCGGGTTCCGAGGCCCCCCACGTGGTATATATACCCTACGGTAGTGAGGATAATTCCGCGACGTTTATCATCCAGGCCTTGGCGACATATGTAGAGACATCGCTGTAGTTTGGTCCAATTTTATAAAAGTTATTCTGGTTTAGAGGGTGTTCGAATATTAGTTCGAGGCACTGTTATTACTATTAGACAGCAGATTTGTATAAAAAATAAAAATTGTTTGCATGTAATGTTCGCTGTAATATGGTTTATTTAATTGCAAAAATATTGTGCCGCTATGACTTCGCACTCAAAGTGTTGATAGGCGTTGTTATACCTTGCAGTATTAAATTTTTGTTTTGCAGTCTACACTGAAAGCAATAAATAATTAATGTCCTCGGGGTGGTTGCAACCGCTGCTCACCTCACGACACGTCCCTTGTAGTTAGTTTCGGGGTTGTCAGCCCTAATTGAGGTTATCGACACAAGATTGTTCTGACGTCCGTAAATAATTTCTCCGGAACGTGGCAAGGGTTGTGCGTTGGTTTGGCAGTTGTCACCCCCCGACGAGGGGGTTGAGGGTGTCGGGGGCAAGTTGCTGGTCCACCACCGCGAAACTTTGCCGCGCCCCGGGGGAAGGGAACGGATTTGCGGCTGGAAAAGTGTGAGCGGGCCGCAACTTTGCCTGGAACTTTTCTTCGAGGGGTGAACGTGTAAGACGCAAAGGAAACATAGAAAGTTGAACAGTGTGTCGCGTCGTTGTTTCCGGAAGTTACACGGACTCTATTGCTCCGCGCAGTTATTGGCTGCAGGGCCCTGGCAACACCTTGGGAACAAGTTTCCACGACCGATCTTCTGAAATATTATGATTCGCGCGGAAACCAGACTCGCCAGACATTATTGTCAGCTGTCTGGGCTTTGTATAATTGCTGCCCCACTGAACACGTTTCAATACTTCCAAGATGGGCGGCGTTTCCTCCCTCCTTCGTTTACGTTCTTCATTATTCTTCGAAAAGATGTTTAAATTTTATTTCATTTTTACTGCTTCTACTTTTACATAATTTTTACAAGATTTTTATATCCTGTAAAAACGTAAACATTTCGTTTTGCCTATTTTATATTTTTACAACTTTATTTACAGAAACTAAACGTTGTTTTGGAAACATAAAAATTTCCACAGTTTCATTATGTTATAATTGTTGTTCTCTATTTTTCACCGTTCACGCGTCATCTCGTTTTGCCTATTTTATATTTTTACAACTTTATTTACAGAAATTGAATATTGTCGTGGAAAATTTGACTAGTTTTGTAACGGATCATTCTATTTAATATATTTGCCACCAATTTTAATGTTATTTTACCGGAACTAATAAGATTGTACGGTATGAAATAATTAAGTAATATTCGTCTACAATTGTCCAGTTGGAACATGGTTGGTTTAGGTGCAACGAAAGCCGCTGAAAAAGTATGAATTCACCTAAAAATCGCGAAAGAGAGAGCACCGTCTAGAGTGAAGTATCCCGGACGTGCAAGTTTTCCCTCGATGAAACATTTTTCCCGGGGGATAATTTTCCTAACATCAGACATCGAAACGTTCGCGCGCCATTAATTAAAACTTATCTTCCGTCGCGGCCACCCGAATTTATCAGATTCGATTTGCATGTTTCACCGCGATCGTAACATTCGTCTGTCCCGGTTATCAGGCGAACACACTTTTTTAATTACGTGCCACGGTGTCCCGCTTACCCAGGCGGTTTCCAAACGAGGTGGTTTTCCTGTTTTGTTTTTTTTTCCCTTCCCCCCCCCCCCCAATATTCGTTTGGGCCGGCGTTTAGCGGCGAATTTCAGTAATATATTATAACTCGCGGCAGATTCCAGCTAACTGCATCGACCCTGGAATTGCATTCTGACCAAAATTTGTTCTGCTCCCGAGCGTCAACCTGTTTAACATCAAACGAAATTTGAAATGTATTTCACCGGCCGGTACCCCGCAGCGGTTATATCTAGCGCAGACGATCGTTTAAAAACCGAGCATATCCGCCCGCGCGCGCGCGTGTGTGTATGTTCCGCGAAACTAGCATTTTTGGCATAAATAGAATCAGCCGGACGAAAGTTCCGTGAAATGAAATTTGATGCCACCGACGTACGGATAATCGTGCATTAATTAATATCATCGCGCCGCGAAATTTCGAGTCACTTAAATCCCGCGTCGGTAATTATAGTCTGAAAATATATCTTTAAATCGAACACGGAGATATCTCTTTGCGAATAGAATGGTCGGTTTGAATTAATAATGCAGGACGGATTTTTGCAACACAACAAAACACTTAATCCGGGAGATACATAATTGTATATCTCCTTGTTTAGAAAATAATTTCTCGGACCACACTATTTTTACTTTCTTCATGCTGATGGTGGAATTCGTGTCTATTCTGACCCCAGGTATTAAAACCGTAATTTAATCTCTCTATTTCCATCGATTAAATTGAATGAATAAAATGTTACGTCAGGAATATCGTCGAAAACATGTTTAACAAAATTCACGAATAAAGTCCGCGACTTAAACGACTTAATTATTTCATTTTGTGTTGAACTAATTAATTTTTATACGTTCGCAATACTTCATAATATTAGCAATGTTCTCTCTAATTACCTATTTCATTTATCGTTACAGAACTGTGCTTTCCGCTTGCTTTCCAGCGGTACACATTCCATACAGTCATTAAATTATATTAAAATATATTATTATTATAAGTTCGAAACCTCGCAGCTGTCATGAACAGGCATTTACACTGACCGGTGAGCTCTCCAGTTCGAAAATAAAATATTCGAGACCGGCGGTTAAACCGACAGTGGCAATGTTCAGCGTTAATTGTTTAAAACGTGATTTCGTGTCCTCTCGCATGGAAGAACTTGAAGAAAGTTGGAAGACGAGCTCGTAGGGCCTATCGTGCCGAGGAAACATGCAGTCCGGTGGTAGACACAGATCGATAAGTCGTAATTGAATTACGGACGACAATACGTCGGTCGGTATTTATTACCAGGGTGTCGGTACCAGAATAATTTACAGTAGTACGTGCTTATGCACCAGTAAATTATCAATTAAGCTCATAACAAATGGTCCGACCGCGGTCGTTCTATGCGCGGTCCACCTGCCCTCGGTATTTTCCGCGTTCGAGCTGCGAGCCACTGCGTATGGGGGATGAAAACCGGGGGAGGATATCAACTGCGACTCGCGTAATTAATGATCCAATAAAACCTCGGCCGCTTATCAGGAATCATTTTAATCCTCAATTACGCTAAGAGTCTTTCTCCGTTCGCAGGAAACTCTCGGAACCGGGGAAACACACCGGATTAATCTGTATTCACTTGCCGGGGATATTTACAGCCATATCACTGGCTTCCGCATCAGTCGATGTTTGTCCAACGATATCGAATCGTGTGTTTAAAGGCGTCGATGCACTCCGAAACCTGGCGAGCAAACCGACGAGATCGATAGATCGGATTTCTACTCTCGGATTGAGAAAATTTTAAAGTCCTCTAGATTAAGAAACGCGTCACTTTAATTGCAATTAAATCTCCAAGGCCTTTACTCCTTAAAAACATGTTAATTCAGCAAAATCTTAACATATTCTTACGACTTTTATTGTATGAAAAATAAATAAGGAAGGTAAAAAGATAACGTTGCAATATTGTTTTTAAGAGAACATTGAACGTGTTTATATCTATGAAATTATCCCGGTCGATTGTTTTCCGATGAGCAATATTAAAGCGAATCTGAGCGGTAATTTTCAGTGCCTCGGTCAGTACATCAACCAGATAAATTAAATGCCGTTTCAGTATCGTTCAGTCCCAGCAATCCGAGATCCACAGATGGAGAGGATCACTTTTATTTCTATCCCCCCGACGACGTAGCCTCCTTTCTCCCCCTCGTTTCTTTATGGGAAATAAACTGCTCGTAACTCTGATAGCGTAATGTTCGACCAGGGAAAGTTGTTTCGGGACGAAATATTGAGTGATATACGAGCGGGATGCGCAGGAGAACAAGGAACGTCGTAGATAAGCCAGAACGCGGTCGTTGCCCTGAAATTGACGGGGACGCATGATTACACGAATCTGTTCGGAACGGAAAAAGATCCGAGCAACGAAATTGAAATACTTCGATATTAAACGTACCACTCGTTGCACTCCTAACACTTTGACTGTTAAACCTCAAAAATTCCATAAAATCAATATAAGTTATTCAACGAAATAAAAATAGAAAAATTAAATGTATGATATTGTGTAGTCCCCCCACTTTCTAGCATTTTACAGAGCCTAATTTTAATTTTTTTATTAACGCAAAAATTAATTTTAAAGCCTGGACAAATAATTCCGTCACACATATGGGTGATATGGCAGTCAACATGTTAAGAGGAGATTGGTGCACAATAATTAACAATAAAGTAACTTCTAGCACTTTTACTCGGAAGAGTACTGGAGAGTTCGAAAAGTACACGTTTTCTGAGCGGTCGAAAATTTTATTTCCTTCGGATATTGAACATTTAACAACATATGAGTCGTTTCTTTAGTTTAAGATTCCAACACAGAGATATAGCGGCTCCAAGAAGTATTTGAACAGTAAATACCAGATTCCCGAAAAATAAACGTAATTTATATTCAACACTAAATCTACCGACATTTCGTGTACACGTAATTCTACCATGAGCGGTTAAATAACCGCTTAAAAAAAATATATATGTATTTTAATATAGAAAGACATGCTATGAAATTTTTTTCGGAAAGTAAAGTAAGTTGTGAATATTAATAAATGGGTTGTATGTATATTATAGGAAAAGTCAATAAGTTACATGGCGATACAGTAACGTTGTATACAAGAAATTCTAAACGAAATTTCAAAAACGGTCATTTGACCGCGCGTTGGTAGGTTTAGTGTTAAACTGCCACAATTCCGCAAAAAATGATCGCACGATAATAATTTTCGAGCTGGAATTGCGCGTCCGCTGCTCTCAAAACTGAAACTTCACACGAAGCGAAAACGACACCAATAAATTTCAAAAATTCAGAGAACACAATATCTGAAAGTAACGCCACAAAATGATTTCCCCAAGGCATTTCCGAGTCTTTCAGAATGCTGTAAAATTTCTATCAAGAAATCCAGTGATCCACGATGAAATTTCACTACGTTCGGCGTAGCCAGCAGTGAAAGCCTCGCGAGTAGGATAGCTATCTTTGCATTGTAGCATCGTAGTTTATTCTCTTTCTTTATCCACTGAGGCAAGGCTCGAGCTCTGGTAGGCGGTAGGGGAAGGGTGGGAACGGGTGGTGGACATTTCGCCGAGTGAATATCAGTGAAATTTTACCGTAGATTACTGTAACGATAACACACTGTCGATACGCGTTCCGAACGGCGCGGCGTCTTCGTTCGTCGGACTCGTGCGGGGCTCGTCGACGGTATAAATGGACCTTTAAGGTCCCGGCGCAGCGGCGCGCACGCGGCAATCCGGTTCAATCAGTCGAGAATTCACCGGAGCCGACACGCGACTATAAATCCCCCCATTCACGTTTTACGCGGGCGTCTTGGCTCGGGCTCGCGAGCATTCGCCGGCTCGCGCGTACCGGGCGCGTTCTCGCAGCGCGGCGGAGACAGGAAGAGGAAGAGAAACCGGGAGGCGAACAGGAATTCCGATTTTACGACGACTGCGGCGGAGCACGCGAATTTGAAAACGTTCTGCCACCACCCCTTCACCCCTCCACCCGGGGAGGCCTCCCTACGGCCCCGCACGGCCGGCCGAATATCGTTTGTGTGGAGGATTTGAAAGGCGAGCGGAATCGAGGAGGTCGCTAGCCGAATTTCAGGAACGTAATGGCCTGGGAGATACGTAGTTTGTCCCGACGAGTTAGGGTACGCCGCGGCGAGTAGTCCTCGGTGGTTAACGACGTGGCCGCAGAATGTCCGGACTGCAGCCAGGAAATCGGTGGAGAAAGGCTGTCCGCGTGGACAGGAATCCTCCGGCGCGTCGCGAAAACCAAAGCGAATTTAACCGCGCCGCGCCGCCACAGTGGACCGTCTCTATAAAATTGGTGGAGTTAGTATGGGAACTTTTCGTGTCTTCAAATTGGTTAAAACTAAATCTTTCACGGATTTTTAAAGGACACGGACTTGTACAGGGTGTGGCCGGACGAGTTAGGTCCACCTGGCAGGGGATGATTCTACGTGTAAAAATAAGTCGTAAAAAAGGAATAACATTTCTTCATTTGACAAATGGTTTTCGAGGAAATCGAGATTGTAGTATAGGAAGTAGAATTGGTCGGTCATGGTCAGACGGTTCCTATCGAATAGCGTGTTCGCTGCATTTTCAAACTCGATTCTCTCGAAAACAACGCCTCAAACGAAAAATGTTATTCCTTTTTTTCGACCTGTTTTTACGTGCAGAATCATCCCCTGTTCGGTTGTGCCACCCGCCTGGCCACACCCTGTATAGTCTACTTCAAGTCTCTTGAAGCAATGTATCAGTCAGTATCAAATATTAATTCCACGTTTTTGTTTTTAAACGAATATTGTCCCGCCAATTAAAACTCGATTTTTACAGTACAGACATTTGTCTGTTTCTACTAAAAATATTTTGATATTTTTACCTCCCACTGAAGTCAAAATTCACTATCACAATAAGACATAAAATAATACTTGATATTCTTTATTGGTATGGCTACTATACTACTGTAACTTTGAGACAATTTTTTTTCAGAAAGTAATTTCGCAACAAGTAGAGGAGAGCAGTTTATCTAGGTGAGAGAAGAGGGTGAGATGTAATTAATAATAATTTAATAACAATGTCACTGCTAAATTTTCTTCAAGTTACGTTTCTCAGTAATCTTAAGTCTCTGTTCGTTTGAAATTCGTTCAGGCGTGTCAAATTCGCAATTAGTACAAATCGCAACATTCTTTAACATTGACTCTGTAACTATTTACCACCGCAGATTTGTCCATGAGACATTGACTGCTTAAAATCGAAATCAACTAGCCAAATTTCAATTTCGAAACACCCCCTATAAGGGTAGTTGCACAAAGACAGTGTCCCACTCTAGAAATAATACTAATAGAATTTGGAAGTGTGAGGATCTACGAGGCGTGAGAATGTTGCAAAAACCATTAGTACGAGAAACTTTGCCGTTTCAATGTTTGCAGTGTTCAATAAGGTTTTTTTTCATTTTAAGTGACTTTTATGGCATTGGACGCACAACATATGATAGAAGAAAATGCTCATAGAAAATGGGTGACCGCGTAAGGAGTTGATCATTAAGGAAGGAGTTGGCAACCCCTGGCTTAAAACAAAACAGCCACGCTCGCGGCATTTCAGTGTTCCCGGAGGTCGTGACCACAGTGCACGCGTTGATTACACACAACGTAAAGGGTCACCGACGGTCTTACTACATGATTGCGCAACGCTGTTAACAAGGCTTCGTAATGTACTAATTTCATTATTCCCCAGGCAAACAGGAAAGTATACGCGGACGATGTTGTTCTAAGTAGAATCGTTGGCGGGAGAAGGCCAGGCGAACGCAGTCCGACGTGGCTGCATTCGCGGAAGGTTCTCGTTGCCATGAGCCGTGAATTGCATGCAGGCAGATGCAAAAAGCACGAAGCCACGCACGTTGCGACAATATACCCCGGCCGAAATGCGTACAGTCACGCAAGTCGTCGGGGAACCGAGGAGAGTCACGCGGCCAGTGGAAACGGTCTGCCTGTAGTCAGACGAGCGATATTCTCTTGGTGTATATTAAGCTAGGATAGCGTTATTCCGAAAATTTTTGATACTACACATGTGTTTTCGAGAATGAAGAACGTTCTCGAAACTGATTGGAATTTTTATGGCACATATCTAGCCATAGAAATTATTAATTTATGTTTACTACGAAAGGGATGCCAAAGGAATTTCTACTTCCGATTCTACTTGTTAGAATATTCGTTCGAACAATTTCACATTAGAGTGCCAATCTTTGACGAAATAAAATTTAAATAACATTTAAAAACCATAAAGCAGGTAACAGAAACTGTCACTGCGTCATATATAATTTAACTATTAATTTGATAAAAATGTTTGATGATTTTTCGTCACCAGAGTATGGCACCGTGTATAAATGGTTATTTGTAAATTTGACATTTACGAAAGACGTTCATCAATGCTTTATTCGACGCTTTTTACCGAACGATCGACTTTGTGGGGAAACGGCATTAATTAATTCATTAAAAATAGTATAGGAACGTTCATGAATTATGGATCGAACGGTGCAGTAATAATTGAACAATTCAATGGGCCATGTTCATCGGTATTCCCTGATACAATGGCTGCCCGCCGGTAGGTCTTCATTTTTCAAACAAATGCTCGGAGAAATCTTAATTGGGCTTCGATCGAACGTTAAAACCGTGGAATTTAAATTAGCCGCCGTTTCGAAATTCTGGAAGGTGTGCCAATAATTGTCCAAGCTGGTTCGCGCCAGTCGCACAGAGCGTTCCGATAGGAGGCCGGTATCCTACATTTGGGACGCACGTGAGCCACATACATATTACATCGCTCCCAAGGACTCATTGGCTATAGCAACAGTCGCACAATTTACGGGAAGAACGGTGTCGGATCGCTCGGTGAACTCTGTGTCTTGGTGCCCGCAGCGTAAACTGAAATTTAGGAAGATTTCGGGAGAAGAAAGACTTCTTTGGCAAACCGAGAAACTCTGAAAAACTAAAAAGAAAAAAATTATAGTCTGGGAAAAAATTAAGTGTACACCATTTAAAAATTAATAACTTTTCTTTTAAATTATACCAAACTACTCGAGTCTTTTTAAAATATCAAATGGGCCAGTTTACTATGTAAAAAATTTTTTTGAAATTGCTATTGCTCGGAATTTTGAAAAAACAAGTCGAGGTCACAATTTTTAATTTTTTCGCCCGTCCCTGCAATGAAAATTTAATATATAATATTGTATAAAAATTCTTCAGAAATTTGGAAAATATGAAATCGAATCGGCATCGCAACGTTTTTATTTTCCAAAGAATTAGTTGAAATCAGTATTGGAAAAAAATAAAGTTTCTCTTGATTTTAGATTAGGCGAAATCGCTCGTAATAATGCAAAGTTGCATAATACACCGTGATGTTAACAGTCCGAATGCAGGACAGTGCTCTAAACATTTCGGCGGCAGTATACACATAAATTATCATCATAACTGCGAGTCCATTCGCGAATATAAAATTAACGCAGAAATTTTATGAAGAGTTCCATTTTCGAGAAAATCAACGTTAAACATTTATCTGAAACGCACGCGTTCGTACTTGGCAAAGTAGAAGCGGCCAGTGATGGACAGACATTAGTGGAATCCAATTTAATAGCACGCTCGCAGGATGAATATGTCATTTGTTTTTTCTCCAGCTTTCCGACCGGCGCATTCAAGTTTAACAACAATTTTTTCGTCCGTGACGTCTTTTCTGCTGTACAAATTTTGAGAAATTAATTATTTTTTCATAGTGAGAGATTCAGTTTTCATTGGAACAATTAGAAAATATTGTACGAAACGGATGAATAGCTGTTCGATAAATGCATTCATTGTATAGTTACCGACTTGAATTTCTAATCGAATTCTATCGCAGCACGCGAACGAACAAATCAATTAATTTTACAATTCCGTGGTAAAAGGTAAGCAAAACAAGATGTCCGTAATGGGTCGTTTGTACTTACCTGGTAGTTTTATTATTATCAGAGCTGTTGCTGGTTTGAAACAGCCGCTGGTTTTACACACAAATGGCAATATTCCATTGGCGCATTGTTTCCAGAAAATAGAAGTCCACTGTAGACTGAAAATTTAACAACGTCCGCGCATTTCTACGTGGCATGCATGCCCCGTATGAAAATGGTTCTAACAAACTCGATAACAATGGCGACATCGCTTTGTTGCGCGATGGTTACGCGGATAACTGGAATTCTAATTGCACGCCCAACATTCTACCGTCGAAATTTTCAAAACCGTTGTGCCGCTTTGAAATCACGGTACTGCACACAAAGATAGTTATCTCGTCCCATTGTTGGAGAAAGTTCTCAAATATTTTTCTCATTAATGTTACATTTAACGCGGTAGATAGCGCGAGCGTAATATCGAACGCCGGGATACTTAACCATTTTGGTTTACATTTAACAACACAGCGCATACCAGCTGGAACCAAGGGTGTTATTATTAATTCGTTCGAACAACTCTAAAATATCAGATAATTTTTCTACATCTTTCAAGTGTACACAAAAAATTGCAACCGAGTTTTGCGCAGGCAGGTCACGCTCGATTTTGTAAAAATAAATTGGTAACTTGTATGTCGTGGCAAAATAAATCAATCCACGCAACGCGGGAAAAAAATCTAGCAAATTTATTGATTCAATGTTTGGTCGTGTACCTACTTTATTTATTTTAGCACGATATACAAGTTGGCAATTTACTTTGGTAATATCGAGTACAGCATTAAGTGCGGCAGGAATTATTCTTTAATAATTTAAATTTTTCTCTAATAATTTAGATGAATCGAGCTAAATTTCAGGAACTGTAAAACAACAATTTTCAAGCAACAAACCGCGACAGCCTCTTTGAGTATCTAGTGAATACTGAATTTTACAAATGATCAGACGCTTTCAACGTTCCAGCATTAGATTTAAAAATTCATAAATTGGTAAGCTTGTTGCAGTTTAATTATCGAGTACCTCCATTTGTTCTTCTCGCGAGAATCAGGTGAGAAGTGATTCTAGGATGGTTTCATCAGATGCAACCTCACGCGGCTAGTGAAACTCTGTGAAATTGTCTTAACAGCCCGAGTTCCGTGATACAGAACGCAAAACCCATTTGCCGGTTTCAAAAGTTCCGTTTTCGTGCCTAACTCCGGATCTTGTTAGAAACCCGCCAGACTTGGAGCGCATAATCCTTCTTAACGGCGGGGCGAAGATATTCATACAACGGACGTGGAACGCCTCCTCAAAAAGGATCATTCGTACTTCGCGCCGTGAGGTGGTTAAAGTCGCCGCAAAATTGTCGGCGTTCAAACGGACAGGCCGTCCTTCATCCTGTGGAAAAAAAGAACCAGCCGCAGTTTGTTTAATCTTCCCGGGTGAATTTGCTTAACGAGGAAGAACATTTGCTGCGCAGGAGAACAGGAAATTGGTTTGTTTTCTCGCACCTTACTCCCCTGTACCCTATTTGCCATGGAAAAGTGATTCCGGAGTGACGAACGGCGATTGTGCAATTTCGGACAACGGAGGATATAAAAATCCATACAATTAAATTAAATTAGACTGTGGATGTGTCCGTAAGGCAACATTTATCAGATACTTAATTCATATACGGGCCTCCAGTAGTATAGCACCGTATAGGGTCAGCCAGATGGTACGTGATTTTGCGTGAGTTGGGTAAGTAGTACAGTGCTATATAGAGTCAGACCAGTAGTATGGAAAGTAGTCGAGCAAATATAATCGCACGTGATTGTAGATAGTTGAGCATTTAACAAGACAAGTAGTATGTGACTGTGCTCAGTCCGACAAGTGATATGTGACGGAGATTCGTCAAAAAAGCGATCGTATTTAGTAGCTTTTTTTAGTGCTTAATTAAGTAAGTTGTACGTGATAATTGCTATTCCTGGTTCGATAAGAGTCATGAAGCTGTCCCTGATGAAACAGGTATCATAGTGCAAAGCAGTATAAACGGTCGTGCCCTTTGCATATTAGTGCGGATTTGATGCATTTATGACAAAAATGAGCGGCCGTGATTTGAAACAGGAAAAAGATTAAAAGAATTAAAGGGTATTGATATATTACTTCCGACGAGAACATTTTTATTTTATACGAAGATCCGCAATGCACAGATTAGTATTCGACTAAGACGATGGCATTCGAGGATTAATCACTTTCCACTCGAAATTCGCGAAACGATCTGTGACGCCTCATAAATTTTTCAGTAAAATTTGTCTTCCTCTCTTTTGAAGAATCGTTAGCAATTTGTGTCAGCCCGCGAGCAGACTGGAACGGAAATAAATAATGCGGTGTCGATCGACGTTACGTGCCTCGAATTGATAAATAATCAATCGCCCCAGTATCATATTAGTAAATCGACGTAAATCACCGTGTCAAAAACACGAGGCGCCCGGAAACGCCTGCACGATGACTCGGCAATGGCGACAGCTGCCAGCAACACGGCCGATTTTGCATTTCGGAGATATAGCGTCAACTGGTGAAACGCTCTACTTTGTTTTTCGATGCCCCGAAAAAAAATCTCCGCCGCCGAAATACACCTCGCAAAATCCATTCCGCGAATATTGCTGGCTGCGAGACCATAATCCCCATGCCTCTATCCGTAAAACTTTAATAGCACACATCAAAAGGCACAAAGCGAACCGTAAACTCTCGACATCTTTGTGTACGACAACGTGACTGCCTGTATACTCTGTTTTTTTTTTTTTTTTAGGCAATTCTACTAGAAAGTCAAAAAACTTATTTCTTCTTTTCAAATTTTCACAAATCCAAATGTCCCTAAGGGCGTTAGAAATTTTTTCAAGACTGAATTCACTGTGAATTCGAAGATTGGAGTTCCCCCTTTAAAATCATTCCTGAAAAGTTGGGGTACGATTTTTTATTCCCGTTTTATTTCAGTTTGAACGGAAAGTTCAATAGTATAAAGCATACTATTCAATAGTATAGTATATTAGTAATAACAACGCTTAAATCGTTGACTACTGGCCTTAGATGGCTGGCTCTTGGGCCACGTACAGTGATTCTCGATATATGTCAACAACACGGGTCTCGCCAGCGTCATGTATCGTCCAGAGACATACCCTAGCCTTATGTTTACACTCCTCGGCGTTCAAGGCCTCTCGAGTCTCGTGGCGCCTTCACAGGTGTACCCCGCGGTAGTGGGGCTAATTCTGCGACGTTTATCATCCAGGCCTTCGCGACATATACAGAGAAATCACTGTAGTCTCATGACAGTGTCCCCCACGGTTAGTGCACAAAAACACAAATTCTCCTGAATTTTCAAGACAGGAATAGTCGAGCCAGAGTCGGACAGCTTTGAATTTAAATTTTGGAAAACTCAGGTGACCCGACGCAGCCCTGAAGCCTCGCATAGCGAGAGTTTCGTATTGTTCGCGAGAGAAACAGCGAGAAGAAAGGAGTATCGGCTCGAGTGGCTCGCTGAAACCCGAAAACCCTTCGTTTCCGTAGTTGGTCGAGGGTGAGCGGCGGTTGTGCGTCGTCGGATGCTGCGGTTCCACCATAAAATTTAAATTCTAAAGACTATTCGAGGTGAAACTACGGGGGCGTCGTCTGCCTTCAGCTTGACCCAGCTTCCGGCTCAGTAGAGGCACTTGGAAGACGGGCACGTCTGACTGCAGGGGAAGTTCTCCAGTGCTTACCAGCTTGTTCCAGGAATGTGCGTCGATTTCTTTTCCCGTTCTAATTTTAGCTCCGCTCTCGCGGGCGAAACCCCATTTCCTCGCGCATTCGCCTGCACTCTCTCTCTCTCTCTCTCTCTCTCTCTTGCTCCCTTTCTTTTTCTCTCCCTCTTGTACCCGGCCATCTGTACGCTGGCCGTCTAAAGGGGTAACTATCCCCTGGCCATGCTGCCGTTTTGAAGCGAGTAGGTGACATAGGAGCGCGGACAGTTAGGTGGTAAATACATGAATGCGGGATGAGTTGGCTTCCTGTTCGGAGTCTGCTACGACGTCGTTGAATCTTTATGAAAATGGGGCTCGTGTTTGCCGATATTACTGGCCTCTATGGGGAGCGGAAGCGCACGAGCAACCGTGCACGGACGCACAGAGGTCCGGATCGAAGAATTTAGTGGGATTTTGCACCGAGTTTTCTACTCCGGTGAAACACCGAATTTCTGATATTTTAAGGAACGACACTGACACCGTTGCACAGTTTTTGTATTAATTAATCGAAAACTTTTATTTTTATGTACCATTATTCAATATATTTAATCGAAGAAAAATGTTTTTGCAACTCTCCGAACCCCTACTTTCCTTTATAAATTCATCTGTTTCATATATTTCGAATGCTACTACTGCCACCCCTAAAACGTGTTCGATCGAATCGCTGACAACCCAACCAAACACTGTCCCTCTACTATACCTCTTGTATTTTTGACTAGTCGATTTCACATACATTCCAGTTTTGATTATACAGCATTTTTGGAATCTTCTCGTTTTTTGTACCCATTGTAGATAAAGCAGGTTATCTTGCACGACAGTTCTTATCATTTGTGGAAAACTTTGCCGAGCATAATTCGTTAAAAATTGTTTCTTTTGTTATTGTTATGTTGAAAAACTTATAGAAAATAGCGAGTAACTTCGTCAGGACAGTAAGTAGATTAATTTTCAGAAGAATAGTTCTGTGATTTTATATCTTATTTTATAAAGTTGTGTGAATTAATTGATACGGGAGCTACATAGACGGTCATATCTCTTTTTGGTCACTGTGAGGGATTGGAAATACTAGAAAAATATTTTTCGATGCCCAAAATATTTTCAACGTTTCGTCTTTGACTTATGCATTTTTATTATAAACGCACAAAAACCGCAGTCTACTTATTAGCTTCAGCGTGTCAGAGATTTATGGACGTTAAGGAAGCAACGCAAAAAAGAACATTAGTTATAAGAAAACTCGTTGTACCGATAAGGTAAAATTCATCTTTCAGCAAAATGTCGCGAAATTCTTCGATTTCGAGTATTGTGGGACGGCGAAATAGATCGGGTTCGCCTCCATAAAGTTCGATAGTCGCGCAGCTAGACGGTCAATTTGAAATTGATATTTTTGTGTGTACCTCCGCTGTTCGCTCGTCTGTCGATTCCTTTTTTCATTTTTCCTATTTTTATTGACGTCTCGTTTCCTTCCTACCGCGTTTCTTTCTTCCTCTGGTCGAAGGCCGGGGATACAAAACTGCATATGGGGGGGGGGGGAGTCGGATTAAAAATTTCATTTGGCGCGCGCGTAATGGAAGGGACGGCAGAAGGTACTCGTACATTAACAAAGAGACTGGGAATAGTACAGCTTGGTGTGGACAATGGCTGGAAAATTCTAGTTTTCCTTTTTTTTTATTTTGGCGTGGCTGAACCTGGGGAACAAAAGCTACGCGGGGGATTCCGAGGTATATCGATTTTTTGAAATAATACCGCAAGACGAGGTATTAGTCGAATTTCGGGATTGTTTATGGTGCACGCTGCCGTGCGTGTTCCAATTATGCTAATTGATTTGCGGTGATTTTGCGTGGGATCGGATGAACGCGTACGCGACGCGGAACAGAGGGAGGATTCCGATAGAGGAAGAGAAAGAGGGGTGTACAAATGTCTCTCAGACTGCAGATCTAATTTTGCGCTTGGATTCTTGCGTTTTCGATTCGAATGTTTCAAGTGTGCGAGATATTAAGGTTCTTTGCAGATTGTGTGCACAACAGATGTAAACATAATATAAATTAACGCAGGAATTTATTAGTTCAAATTCTAATTCCGTCGAGATAAAATTTTTGACGGCAGAATAGTGTGTCGGTCAAACGCTACGCGTCAATCGCAAGGGAATCTGATTAAACCAGCATACTAGGTGTAACTTTGCACCTGTCATAATGGCCACCAGTAGTTAATTATTATGGAAGGGAGAACGGGAGTGAGTCATAGGTTTTGTAATAGAAAAATGAAATAGAAAAGTGCATAAAGCAAGGAAAATAAAAAAGTGAAATTCAAGGTCAAGGACAATTTTGCGATAACTTGTTTCAACACATCTCCATCGATACGAAGATGTAGATTACGCCTAGGGCAGCCAAGACCAAACATTTCTTTGCACCCTGTACATCACTTGTATTTATTACTGGGTAGTTCAAGTGTGAATCGCCCGGTGTATTCGAGTATCCGTGAAATAGAGGGCGCTCTACATCGACCCTTTACTTCGTATTCGTTGCGCACCGGCCACGGCTCGGCGTCTTCATTTCCGCGAGGGCCGCGAGCCCTTCCGTCCGCGGCGCGTGTAAACGAGCGGTTCGTGTTCCGCGCGCAATTTCCTCGAGCGTCACGACGATTTCCCGTGCAAAAGACCGCGAGCGTCCACGCACGGATCGATGATTCAATCGGTCCGCGCGTTCTTTCTTTTTTTTTTTTTTTTTTTTGAGGGAAGGCCGAATTCCGAAGCACGTGGAAAATTTCAATAAAACGGGCCGGGATTGCGCGGGCGTACGCGCACGCGCTGCAAAAGGGAGATTTGCGCGACCTCGGCTATCTGGTCCGTGTAAACGTCGACTGGATCAAAATAAAAAAAGAAAAAAACGCGCGACGGCTTTACGGTGGCCCGGCGAAGAGAGAGCGCAGGGATACACTCGACTGCAATTTCACGCAGTCCGGAAACTGCGCGTGGTTTATACGAGTTTGTTTAGAATGCGGCTGTCCGACAGTCGCGAATGCCGCTTTGTAACTACCAGCGACTTGCCCGCCATGCCAATTACTCAGCGTCGTTTTTGCTTCCTGTCCTCTCGCGTCGACTTCACCGCAATTTTCCGATGTTATTGATTTTTTAGATTGACCCCCGTCACGGAGGAATGCATGCACAGCCGCCGCCGCGTCGAAGTGTCCACTGGGTCAGCACGAATGTTCCGATGAATTCTTAACACTGGAGTTACTCATCGCTGCATCGACGCAGACACATTTGTTTTTTTTTTTACAACAGTATATCTACAATTTTTTAATGTTTTCACTGTTTCGTATTCTAGTTACTCACTTTTGTCGTGAACACCGCTTGATCACTAAACTTGCGATTTTATTATAGAAACAGTCGATGAAACGGTGTAGGGTTTTCCCTATGTATTGTATATGAGCAGAGTGCGCTCCATCTATCGTGGGTTCGTTACAAAACGCGCACAGCGCGAAGTACTCTCTCTGTCTGAACATGTATAACGTTTCATTTAAATATATCCTTACCTTTTATATATATTCAACCCTGCGTATATTTATTTATTTAACTAACCAACAAACGGGAAACAGTGGAAATTATTAACGTATTTAAATTATCAGAGGAAGAAATATATTTTTATTCGGTTCTAGTATCCTGTAATCGATGCAAAATATTTTTATTTTGCATTAACACCCGCAGTGTAGTCATCGTTAACACTAGTTCCTCATATTCTTGATTTCTTAATTTTGTGAATGAGCATTTCTTTACAATGGCAACTTTGGGAGCTATGGCAAACTTAAGGGAGCTAAAATTATTCATTTTGATTCCTTTCATCAAGCGGCCCAATTATTGTCAAACAGATGGATGAAAGCGATTAAATTCAATAATAGCCACGTAATTAGTTATATAAATTATTTATAGGAGCATTAGATTGACGATCAATGATTTAATAGGTTGATAAAACGAAGTACGGTGCACCAAGTTCGAATTCTTTGTTTCTACCGGAAGAGTGGTTACAGAAAAAATATTGGATCGGCGGTTTTTGATCCATACTTCCCCGTTTAATCGCATGGAAAAATTCTAATAAATATCTGCCGCACTGAAGCTACCGGAATACATGCTGCAGAATTTTTCCCGATTTTTTGGTCGGAGATTCCAATTGTGAAAAATTGAAAGCGTTGGGAAATTCGGAAACATGCAGATTTCCTATCGGCAGTGAGTTTATTTGTATCTTGTACCGTAACGGTATATTCTCCTGACGATTGCCTTTAAATTTTTCCGTTTCTTGGCGATTCGATAAAATAAAAATCGGATTTACAACATGTTCCTTACGTGAGAAAATAATACGCTGCTCGCATTGTTGTGTTTCGCGTGGGTCAAATAAATAAAATTCCGTTAAAATTCGTTTAGTTTTTATTCGGCGTTCAGTTTCTATTCGTTTAAGGTTCGGCAGTTCCACTTGTTAAATATTCCTCGTTGACAACATTTTTCTGTGTTTCTGTTAAGAACTTCACTTCTGTGCTCATTCATTCATGCTTCAAAAATGTACATTCCATTCTCTCATTCGAGCTCGAACAATGCTCAAACAGAATTAATTGAGCCGGTTCATTAGCCGAACCGATAAACCGCAGAAAATAAAAAGCAGTGAAAAATGACCCACGAACAAACTTATTACACAACGATTTTATAACTAATAAAAACATTTATGGCCAGATATAAAAACATTCGTCCACTCGACAAACGTCTCCACGAACGATCACCGATGATCATTCTCTCGCATTCCTCATTAACCCATTTGCATCATACGAAAGTTTCACCAAAATTTTTTTTTATTATATTAGGTCGCCCCATAAGTTCGTGCCATGGATATGTTTATATTATTCACCATTGAAAAGTATTTTAATGAAAAACCGCAGAAATTTTACAGTGACGGTATGATGTCATTGCCAAAAAGGTCAGAAGAGGTTGTGGAATGAAAGGGTGATTACATATTTTATTTTTAGAATGTAAATGGTACAAGAGTAATATTTAAGTACAAAAATGACTACAAGTAAAAGAACTTCATATTTCAGCATTATAAGAAAAAATCAGAATTACTACTTTCATCTCGAACAACACCCTCCTCCATTTCTATTTTTTAGCTAACGAATTGTGACCAACAAAGTTCAGAGTATGCATACGGCTCCGGTGATAGTGACCAGGAAAATTGAGCGTATATATACGCTTCGGTGATAGTGACCAGGAGAATTGAGCGTACATATACGCTAATGATGCAAAGGGGTTAAGATTGCAACCATCACGTCTTTACCCCAGAAATATCACACGAGCACTTGCTCGCCGGAGACCGGCCTGCGAGCCATTTTTCCCATCACGGATCCTCGAGCATGTCGTAGGAACAATAGCCGGGGGTACGTGTACGTAAGATAAAATGACAGAACTTGATCGAATCGATATCTTCATTGTCGGTGGCAGGTCATCGGTTCGACGATCTTCCTTTTTTCCCAGTTTTATCCTATTGGACCGTTCTCTGGCTCCTCTGTCTGGCCGTCTCTCTCTCTCTCTCTCCCTCTCTCTAGCCTGTGTCTCTCGCACAATGACTTCCAGGCGTCCCCCTGTTCTCTCTCCCTCGCCCGCTCTCACCGTATCTCTCTCTGGATCGCAGCGGCGACCTCGGATACGAGCAGGACACTAAGTATGCATAGCCCGGTTTCTGGGCTCGAGTACGCGTTCGGACTTCACCTCCGGTTCGTAACTAGTTGGCACGGAGCCATGCATAGAGGCGCACGCTAATAAGTGTACCAGCTTCGGCCGGGCCCCGCTAATATTCAGCTAGCTGACAAATGCTTTAATACCTGCCATCGGCAATACTTGCAAACCCTTCGGCTCTCGTTACACATCTTACCCGAGGCCCCTCCTCGGCCGCCTTCTCTCCGTTTCTTCGGCTTGCTCGGAGTTCTTTCGCCTCTGTTCACTTCCGGTTGCTCCTCGTTTCGGCGCCCCGCCTCACCGTCCTATCCCGGCACCGGATACCCCGGGATACCACGGGGTAACTCCGGGACACCACCGGAGCTTATCGACAGGCCAACGGGAAGCTCGCTTTTCAGGTCGAACGCAAAGGAAACGATAAGTTCCGGCGGAGGGCGAAACTTCATAATTGGGACCGCGACCATCCCGGCTCGACGATGCCCTCGGTTACTTTGACACCGGCGCGCCGGTGTTGGTGTGTCTGTGTGATTAAATTAGCGGGGAGGGCGTGCCAAGGGGAGGGGGAGCAGGGATGGAAAGCCGATTCGAACCGGGGCCGATTGTCGCCTACGATAAAATTTTCGCCGAGGGGAACCTGATGAAAATGGGCCATCGATTTCGGGGACGCGCGCCGCGATAGGGATGAACCCGACGGAATGACGCGATTAAATTGGTCAGAATGAAATTCTGATTCGTTCGTTATGCCCTGTTTGCGTGTTTGCGCGTAGCCAGCGATACGCCGTTCCCAACAGGTCCCGAATTCGACTAATTAGTCGGTATTTCTTTTTGGTAACCCATCGCACAACGTGCTTAGACGGCTCGAATTTCAGTTTGGGTCTGCGCTGCAGTCGATTTTGGACGATGCTATTTTTCAGAGTCTCTCTTGTATCTGACGAATTTATTGTTTTATGACTCGGGTATGGCTGGAAGGCGCCAAGGGATCTGTGCCCCTAATTTATAGCTTCCGAAATTAGGCAGGGAACTGTGTTGCCCTCTTTCCGAATTCGAGAAACCCATTTACCGTTTTATTGACCAAGGCCCCATTTTCGATATTTTGGTGGAGGGAATTTTCAACCTCACGAGGTTTCTTTATTCATGCGCCTTCGTTGCACGGGCAGACTAAAGAAGTCTAGAGAACTAGAGTCTCTCAAGTCGAAGCGAGTCAAATTTACCATAATCGACGTCTGTTTATATCTTTCTCTCTGCTGTCACGTTTTTGCTGACGGTGGAACTTGTAGCGTTTTCGAGACGAAAAGGAAATTTTTCGATTTTACTCTTAACGTGACCCACGAAAGTACCCTAGGCAGAAATGAACGATGAAGGTACAATGAATCCTCAAGCAAAAGTTTATGTTCGGACGAGTGTTGATCAGCTGTTAGATGATCTTGTGCCGGCAGAAAATCGTCGGATGTAACGTGGTATTTTATTGGGAAGCGACGAGACCGCTGATTATATTTTATGATACATTTTCTGGCATTCGAGGCGCGCGGAAAATGTCTGCCAATGACGATTATGGGATGAATTTTCGCAAAGGTGTTAAGCGCTTGCAAATTCATCGCTCGAGATGGTTCTCTTCTTGTTTCAAGTTTCGTGGCGTCGTTAACGAGCTTCGCGAAGCACGCGCTAAACAGGGGTTAAGTTTCGAACACGAAGTTCCTTGAAAAACTGGATAGGCGAACGCGGAGGTGCGAGAAGTATTGCCGCTTGTATCAAACGTGAAGCAAAATATGCTTGCACTAAATACCGTTCTACCCTTGCTCCGCCCTTTTCTTAAATAATAGCCCAGCGTGGCGAAGTCCATTCTAATCGAGATAAATTATTATGTTGCGCTTTGATTTCCCTACAAAATTGATTCTTATTGCGATATATAAAGATTTGGAAAATTTAATACTACTGTTCCACTGCGCCGGGTTGTGTCCAGGTTACACATTTGTTTAAAACTAATAGACAGCGCAACTTGTAATAGAAAACCATTTTACAAAATGTGAGAAACCACCATTTTTTGTGAAATGATTTACTTCAGTCTGTGTACCTGCCGCGGCTCTGTTTATGCTGGTTGTTATTTATATTAATGTGTATTGCTGTAATTATTTAAGGATTTAAATAAAATTTGATTATCTCGCTACATTTTTATGTGATAAAGCGAAATTGATATGCACTCACTGATCAGTAAAAATTACAGACTAAATGTACACATTGAAAGTCCACTTGTTTTTATCATGAATTCATTAATACCTGAAAACTATAAAAAATAATAATTATATTCGAAGAGACTTTTATTCTAACTTAACTTATATGAACAACTTTCTTAAATATGCTGCATTGAAGATTGATGTTTTAAAATCTCATAGTTACATTAGAAGTAGACATTGAAATATTTCTGAAATTAATATGCAAGGACTAGGACGCCATGCAAGGACTTTTTGTGAAATCCACAGTGGAAAGAATAATTTTCTATTTTGAATTTGTTCATTGCTTTACCACAGCAAATATTTCGTCCGTGCAATTTTAATATTTTAAATGTGCAATTATTAAGGATTGTTGCGAGGAAAGTCCCTAAAGAAACAATGCGTCGTTCAGTTTTTTGTTCAAGGCCATTCGAAGGCAGGAAGTACGAGGAAATGATAACGGACCTAGGTTCTATCTCGAGGTGGCTGAATCCGACTCGGGAATAAATTACGTGGCCCGGAAATTTCGACAAATTTCGTACGAGCCGTCTTAATCCATTCCCGAGCGGAAGTTTCAATAAGGGGCATGAGTTATGCGTCGCCATAAAGATTTCTCTATTTTCCTCCTAACGTACCTTTCTGTAAATCTTCTATCCCCCTATTATCTGTGCTATTTCATTTCCATATTCTATACAGATTTTCGTTCGTCTGCAATTCGATTAAATATTTCACTTAAATTGCATTCTCAAAACGTATCCGCCACATTCCTTTATCCTATTAATTTATTTGAGTAGTTTGTCGCACACGAAGGTAACTTGTTCAAGCAACTAACAACAATAAAAATAAATTGGAAGGTAATAAATTGCAAGTAACAAAGCGGATACAAAAATTATTCGATCATCTAATTCGAAAATTGATATTAAAACATTATTAAAGGAACCAACAGAAATAAAAGGGAAAATTGAAGTTTGAAAATCATTTTAAAAAAACTGATTAAAACTATCGCAAAAGATATTATTTAGACACTGAACAAGTACACGAAGGATTGATATTTAAACATTATTCGAGCAAGCAACAAAAAGAAGAAGAAAACGATTACAAAATGTACAATGTACTGCGGCTTCATTTTTCTGATAAACTGTGAAAAATAGATAATGCTTGAAAAGTTCTTTTAGGTCGAGAATATGAGTTTAACACGGACAGACGTTTATAAGTAGTTTTTATTTAATGTAACCATTGGACTGATCATGGCGTCCTGGAATTCGAGATACGCGCGCGATAAAATAATGAATAATGGTACAAATCCTCTTCTCAGAAAAAGCATACCGTATCTGTCCCTTTATTTATTTGCCCCGTTTTTCGTCTTTTGTCCGCCCCACGTTCCCTAAAATCTCTCCTTCGCCTGCTGTCCTTCGTTTCTTCCTTCCGTACCCCGGCAAGCTAGCTAATCCTGAAAAATAGCGCGTAACATTTTTCACGGGATTCGAAGTAACAGTTTGTAACGTGGAATCCGTGGATATGGGTTCCTCCGAGAGACTGAGCAAATAATTCTAAACGCCTATTTGTCGGTTACATTGTTAATAGTGCCATAAATATCGGACGTACTCTCGAAGATTAATTTCGATTTCTCGCATTTTTATACAGGGAATTATTTATCCTACATTTTATACATTTTATACAACGCTAAAAAACAAAGTAATTACGACTAAGAACAAATACTAAAACACTGAAAGAATCTTGTATGCAAATTGATTTGTTTTCACTGCTCTAATCTTCCAATTGCTGATAAACATTTTTCCCGTATAATATTTTTTGGAATACAATCTATAAAATAATTGCAACATCTTTTTTGTTCCAAACGTTACAAATAAGTAGTAAGGAACCCTACTCGTACATAAACAAGAAGCAATAATTAATGTTCAATAATATTTTACAAAAACCACAGTTGCCGTACAGAAGGCTGCCTATACATTGGCCAATACTACTTACCGGTAACATAAGGTAACATAATTATTCGACTGCATATGTAGGTCATCAATTCTCCTACTAGGTCAAAGTAAAGCCTCAGTTGACGAAACAGAATACTCATTTGCACAATCAATTAATCAAGAGGAAAGTGGTTTACCAATTGTCTGAGCACACATGGTTCATACTACTAGTTTAACTAGGCACTGCCTTTACATTGTTTGATTAGAGGCAAACTTATACATTTTGTCTAACATGAAATTATTCCTGTTTGTCTGAAGATAAATGTATCTACATACTAGTTTACATTTACATACTATTTATTTAAATTAATTTGTAACCTCAATTTATTTGATATTATATACAATTTGGCTTCGAATTATATTTCTGTGTGTACAGCGAAATAATCGTATCCTTCTTGTTTAAGAAGTGTAATATTTTAATAATCGTTACGTAGATTAGTTATTTAAGACTAGTTATTTAAAAAAATATAAAATGTGTCAGTCATTTAATTTATTCATAATCGACTATGAGTGTCAATATGCCAGAACGAAGTTCTTCAAGAAAAAGATTTTCTGCGTCGATTGCAAGATATGAGAATCGCGTAAAAATTTATTTCCGGTCTTAATAATTTCATTAATTTGAAAATAACATACCCGCGTTCTCACATTCTTCTGATGCTCTTACCGTTTTGCGTTTACGCATAAAATTTTCTTATAAACGTACAGAATCCACAAACTAATAATGAACAAAAAGTTTAATGGCAATGAATACGTACAGATGTGATTCCTCTGCTTCTAACTCAATCAAAAATACAGTCAGCTGATTGATAACGTCCAAAACGTGTTATCGCGATACAGTGTGTTTTGTGTTTGAAAATTGATTTTCCAAATACACCGTAGTATCAAGAATCATCTTGGCCGAAGTCTTCGCCCGCAGATTAATGATGGTCGGCGGCGTCAGCGACGCTCATTAAACCCGATTGTGCTCGTTAGCTGGCGTTATAGCGTGGAAGTAATAAATCGCATCAGCGTATTGTTACCGGCGTTGTCGGTCAAAAAGCCGAGTCGAAAACCGCCCGATCGGCTTGTCCTCGGGTTTTCAACATCAGCGGGGAGCGACGTCGCATTTTTCACCGACGACACGGTCCAAGTTTCTAGTCACAGCCGACGGAGCCCCGGGTAGATCGATCATCTTAATTGATGTTTACCTCCCGGTCGGTCTGCCCATCGCTACCGTCGGCAGAGGCTGCCTCTGTTCCTTTCGTCTCGAGTGCCCTTCAATCGTGAAAAATTTCCATTACCCGGGGACTCGCTGTGGCGTTCGCTCTGTTCCTTCATTCGTCGGCTATATTTGAAGAAAGCACCGTATTCTCTAATGACTTCCGTTGGCATTTCAATAGACTATTAAACCCTCCTCCCCCCTCCTCCTCCTCCTCCTTCCATTACGTGTTTCACGAGGGTATTCTGCGATCTACGTGTGCTCGTCGCGGTTAAATCGGATATAATCATTCGTACGCGCCCTCGCGATTTCCCGCTGCAACCGTTCCATTATTCAAAGCTGGCGAAACAAGTTTGAAAAAAAAAAAAATAGAAAAGGGAAAATAACAATTTTATTTTTACAAGCAGTTATTATTTCACATTTTTATTTCATTTTAACCCTTAACGCACCAGTGTCACTTACTCCTTACGCCAACCCTACTACTCTGAATATATATATTAATAAATTTTCACTAAAATATAAATATTTTCCTTTCTATATCTGATATAAAAATTTTGAGTCCACAGTTTTTCTTCGTATGAAAAATAGCTTGGACCTGGTGGGAAGTAAGTTTGAAATACTTCCGGACCGTTAAGGGTTAATAATAATAATGGTTACAATCTTCTGCCTTTTCGCGCAATTGTTCGTTTGCCATAAATGCGACTAAATAACCAACTTCATTATCGACTGGTAACATATTTGAAAATTGAAAAGAGACTAAAATTCTTGCATACACCACAAATGTTTGAATGCACGAGATTATGCATAAAATGTACCTAAATTATAAAAGTCGGTGAAAACCACTTTTATATAGTATATGAAACTTAAAAATGGCTTGATAAGTTATTGTAATATATAGGTGGGAAGTAATACACTTCAACTCTATTAATCTCTTGATTATTTATTTAGCTTCAAACGCATAAAATTCGCAGTCTGCTCGTCGCGATATGCAAAACGTTTTGCTGCTTGTTAAGGACGTTGAAACTGCGAGGAAACAGGATCGCGCAAATCGGAACACGAGTCGAAACAAGCTAGCGCTGAAGAATGGAACGTCGAAGGGAGTTGTAAAAGAGCAGTTGCAAAAGATCGATTGACCTCGAACGGTGTTATAATATTTTCCGTTCCGTGTTCGCCCCTTATCTGTCCCGCTAATGACGAACAGACGTGGGAACGGTGTTCGTTCCGCGAACACTCCCGCGGCCAGATTATAAAGCGCTCATAGCTGTTCCGTAATCCATACACGACAATGAAACTCGCAGTCTATAGTCCCGCGGCGGTATCGTCGGCTTGCAATCATAGCGGATGTTGTTATTTACTTTACATCCAGTTTGTGCAATCTCTATCGCACAAACACGCGTAGGTATACAGCGGGACGTGCATGTTTCGTGCATATTCCGTGACTGAATCGAGATACGCAGCCAGCAAATGGAATCTACGAAACCGCCGTGAACCTATCAAATAAATATCGTCGATTTATCGTTTCTGGTCACGAATCAACGACGCCTAGTCTTCCGTTTCCGATCGGCGCGACGCGACGCGACGCGGCGCGGCGCATGCTGGTGCCATTTGGCCAAAAAGCGGCAAAAAAAGGCCGTCAAAAAACGAAACCATCCGACGAATTTGGTTGAAAATTTTGTGGAAAGTTTGCCACGGTGTATTCGATGTTTTATATCGTAAATAATAAGGAAAAATGTGCTATGCATATGATTTATTTATCGAATGGCAAAACTGTCCGTTGATTTGTCGAATTTTTCGGCCACTTTTCCTGCCCACGGGGAGCCAGGATGTATGGGTTAGTAGCGTTATTCATTTATTTATTGGCGAGGCAATTTCTCCCGGCACACAGAAATTGATATACCGTTGATTGCAAAGCGAAACATTCTTCCGCGTTGTTATTCTTCTTTTCACAGCCCGAGGAATTACTCGGCGCTAGACTGTGGTTTTATGCTCCAATTGATACAAACCGCAAAGTAAAACAACTTAATGCAGTCTGAAATAGAAGCGAAATAGAAACCACGCATATTCAGTATTTCATCAATGATATTTAATTCATTCGATACCAGTGTTAGTGTAAGAATCATGGCTCTGCAGTTTACGAAAGAAACTAAAATTAATTTCAGTCATATTTTTATCTGAAATTGTAATATATGGCTTAAATTTACCTGAGGAAACCAGACTTACAATGTCTTAACAATGTGCCCTCTAAAAGATCGGTGTTCTACGTTATCGGCATGACCGCGTGCTTGTGGTGCCATCTAGCGGCTTCGCTCGTTAAGCGACGCTCAACGGTCACTACATACCAACATGGCGGCGCCCTTACCCATCAAAAATGCTGAGAACCTTTACACACACATAACTTTTGAACCAATGACGTTCTAGGATTGAAACTTGGATTTTCGGCATTTTCTCAACAGAATCTACAGAATTACATTAAAAAAGTTAAAAATGACTGGTTTCCTCAGTTAAAGTTTAACGTAATATAAAATGTAATATTTAAACGCTAAAATTATTACAGGAAAAAACAAATTCCTATATGGTTTCTGTTCATCACAATCTATGAAGACCGAAACAGTTTCAATTTGTCACGCGTATCGATTGGCCACTAAAATCATTTGTTGCTTTCGAAATTGCAATAGACAGTGATTAATCGACCATGAAACTCATAAAAATGTTATTGAATGCGTCTCAACAAAGATTAATGTTTGAAAAACGTACGTAGAATAATAAAGAATTCCGTCGATTTGATAAAATGTTTTTCAGCTGTGAAACTGGCGGAGCGAGTAACACTCGATTGAAACGAAATGAGAATTTTAATACATTTCACAATTTGTTTTTGCTTCGATACGTTCGAAAAAGTACGAAACAGACTACTAACTTAAAACTTTAATTCCAGTCATTCTTTTCTTTCTTGTTCAAAGTATTATGAAAAATAGAAAATAAATAAATTGTACGAAAAGTGGATCCAGAAGAAAAATCAATTTCCCATTCCCGAGAAATTGTCGGTATTTGAACTGCGACAATTTCTTTTAAAAAAGTAGTACAACAATATACTTGGACTGGTTTTAAAGCTTGAACCTACTACTTTTGCCATCCATTGTTCATTTTTGTCCAAAACATTTTTGCATGACGCAGCGACCGAGAAACTGAAGACCTTTTTGAAAAACATCTTTTGAAGAAATTTATTATTGTACTATTTTTTTAACGAAATTATCACAGTACAAATACTTTTTTGGATCCACTGTATGTACTCGTTAAATACATAACTCTATAACAGACATTTTAATGAACTGTTTGCTCTGTTTAAAGTTTACCAGAACTACTAAATAAATATGAAAATTCGTCTTTGATTGCACTGGCTCAATTCTGAGTAAAAAATTGCTATTATTCCAAAATCTATGATCAACGTGCAACCAAAACAGATATTCCCGAGCTCTTTAATTTTGCCCCTCTTCAGATTTGCACGAAGAGCACAAGGCAGACTAACAACGGTGGCGGAACCGCGGGCAAAGTGTTAATAAAATATTTCCCGGCCGTGAAGCACGTGTACCGAGTAATATTCGCTTGTTTGCTTAGCGGCCGGCGGGTATGAGAATTCATTCGAGGATCACGCAATGAGAATTTCAATATATTTCAATGGCGGATTCTTCCGTCGATATTCGTGCATTTTCTTCCGCGGGTCTGCATGCATGTCACACACGTAGTGCTATTCGTCTGCCTACTATCTAATATCGCCGTGGATTTGCAGCCGTATCGTGTCACGTTTTTCAAGCGCGCACATCTGCCCTCTCGCCCTCTGACTCGCGCGATATTATAATATTTGAATTGAACGTCGCCCCCGTATAATAAGATCCGGCGTTCTCTCCAATTCCTCTGCGCTGATACTACCCAAACAGCCAACCAGTGATCTTGCTCGATCGTTTTCCGATTCTATTTTGATATCAGCCAGCCATCTTTGGCTCGAACAGCCGTGGATTGAACAGGCAAAAAGGTTCCCGCGGAATAATTTTTGTTAACACGTCGGACACCGTTTGGGGTCAACAATGATCAGTACTATCATATTTCCCAGCCGCTACATACACAACAAAAATGTGTAAATATCTCTGACGTTCTTGTATTTTAAATATTCGTTTAAGGAGATTGCGCATTTTCTTTGGTACATAGATGATAAGCCAACTTCATGTTCATTTTTCTCAGAATCTACTGCAGCTATCAACTTCAAAGTTTTAGAGAATCTAGTATCATACTAGATATGCATACTAGCCGAAGAGAATTTTTAGATACTCAATAGAAAAAATTATACAGCGCTATGAATGACTGTTCTGCACTCTTCTCACGTGAATCGTCTACGTGAATAACAAAAAATATGAGAGGAAAATGTCAAAATATTCGTTCTGTATATTTAAATAAAAGAATGACAATAAAAAGAATAAAAATTTTATTGAATATTTTAACCAGTTGTCGCTTTGATTGGTTCGAGTTAGTTATAATTTTCGTTCGAAATATTTGAAACCGGTGTGCTATAATTTTGCTGCACAACACACGAAGATATGCTTTCTTTGAAAAGTACTGCGTACTGGAAAAGTACGGTTCTAAAATTTTATAGCGTTTCGGTGTAATAAAAAATATTGTGCAACTTGGCATGGCAGATTCTACACGAGGAAAGCGAAATAGGGCAATGCAGAGACCAAAAAGTAGATCGGGTCTGTATGAAGTCGGACAAGGGAAATAGAATTCGACGTAACTAGGCCATTCAGTTGAAATACGCTACCGCCGAAAAGTATGAGATCAAATCTCTCTATCAACAAAGGATGAAAATATAACTCTGCAGTGGTCCGCTAAATTTCCAATATGTGCTAGTTCACTGAATAAAATAACTTTACAAACTCCACGAATTCATTACATTTTCATCGAATTACTGTATATTGTAATCTTTTAACGACGACCAACTCTCACTTCGTAGTTTTCATTGGCGATATGCAAACAAGATTCAACCGAGTTATTCTAAACAAACAAACAAATTGGAAACATAAAATGAAATATTTTTACGCTACGCTTCGATTTCGGGAAAATCAATATTCATAGTTTAACTGGCACAGAAATATTCGTATTTGTAGTAAGTATGGAAGCATATTTATTCAGTCGGAAAAGTTTGGGTTTAGCAAACACGAAATCCGCTATGCTAGAATTTTATTTTACATTTTTATCTTTATTGTGATTACGAACAAAACTATTTTTCTTGCGGATTTAAACGGGTTCAGTGTCAATTGTTGTACAATTTGCTTCCTCCATTAGCAACTATAACTGCTTTGTTGATAAAAGTATACAGAAGTCTATAATTGTTGTTCGAGTAGTTATTAATAAGTCTACAATATTCCAGAAACATAAATATAGCATAGGGAAGGATCGTGACATATTAGGCTACAAAAGTTGTATTAAAGCAATCGAAATCAGTATTTTCTGGCACAGATTAGCACTGGCAACTAGCAACAATTAGCGCAAATATTATATATGATAATGAGAGTAGAATAGGAATTAACACCAGCAGGAGAAGAACCTCAAATGATCAGATAAGCGAAATGAGAATTCAGTAAGATGCAGCAAGTTCAAGAAGAATCCTACAAAGTCAGACGAGTAGAATAATCCAGGTATGGTCGGACAAGTGAAATAGGAATCGTAGTGCGGCCAGAAAAGTAGAACAGGAATTATCTACATCGAGTCAGACAGAATGCTGCTCTTAAAAGGCACGAAATATGAGAAAAGAGTCGTATGTCGGTGACCAAGTGGACAAATACCTTGTATGGCCAGACAAAGAGGGATAAGAGCCGCATATGTATGCATATGTAAATTTTACGAAAGGATCGTGTGTACACAGGCAAATATTATAAAACAAACTTTCAACGGAAGCTTCTTCTTCCGGGCATCTTAACCTCTTCCCATCCTGAAAGCCCATAAAATATAAATAACAGACTTTTCATCAAAATTGAAATTTTCGATTGCTCTATTTTCGTCGAACCTCTGCAAAAACTGTTATTGAAAACAAACTTGCAACTATTACTTCCATTTTTTCAAATACAATTTTTCTGGATTCAGAGTTTCACGAAAACAGCAAACAGTGTTCTCTCTTTCACAAATCAACATTTTCTGGATTCAGGGTTTCACAAAAAGAATAAACAAACTTCTATTTTTGGTTACTTCCATTCTCTTTCCTTTCGAAACAAATTTTTCCTGTAGGACGTACGAAAATAGCTTATAATCAAAATTGTTAGTTTTGTTCATTATAAGATCGTCCTTGAAACAAGAATACTAATCAAACTTATAACTAAAGCTAATGTACACGAGACAGAACAATGTAAAAGACAGAATAACAATTACAATTTGTAATTTACACCGACTGACTCTCTTCCCAACAGAAACCGTAAATAAATTCAAAATGTTCAAGAAAACAGTACAACCTGTGCAAATAAATAATTTAAGCTGATCTCTGACATTTCTTACGAGTTTAATTCATTCCGGTTACAAAGCAACAATTACAGAGTAGTAACCAGAAGTTGTCAACGTAAACGGGCATTTATAATTCCTGCTTGTTCCGAAACATTCTGAAAAGTAGTATAACCGGAGCAGCGACGCGGCGTCTCTCCGAATTTAATTAAATCCGCTAAAAAGGTATCACGAACGTCCAAACGAGTATCATAAGGAATTATTCGTCTCTGTTTGCTTGCGTCGTCCCCAACAATTTCTGTCGCTGTTCCCAGCAGTGGTGCGCGCTCACGAGGAATGCGGTTGGAACAAGAGAAAAGAAGAGAAAATGGCGGGGGTGGAGAGAGAGTGAGAGAAAGACGAAAAAAAAAAAGGAAAAAGAAGGGACTCGCATTTCGGGCGGATATGAAATTGCGAGAAGCCGCCGCTGCGTGAACGACGTGTTCGTCGTGTTTTCGCCACGTGACACTCATACCGTCTCGAAAGGGGCCATGACAGGGAAGAACCGAGCACCGTAGAATTCCCCCGTGGACGATTCCGGCTGGTTACATTTTTCTACGTCCCCTTTATCTGGCCCTGTAAGGGCACGCACTCTTTCTCGCGGCGGCCCGCTTCTACTTTCTCCAGTTTCCACGTGTAAACGCGCGTAACAGCCGGGAACCGCGAGAAATTTCATATGCGACGCACGAGCCGAGCTCGCATCGAACAGTTTTTACTGTTTTGCGAACTTCCCAAACGCAAACGTCACGCCTGTGCTCCGCAGAACCAGCGAACAATTCGACGTCGCACATTCAATAGGTGCGAATCAGGTTCTTACACTTAATCCCATCGCATACGAATTTCAGTCCATGCGTATAGTGTCGAGATAGTAACCAGAGATACAATTTATTTAATTTAAAATGAATTTATTTTTAATATATTTTATAATAGACACGTTGCTGGTAATATTAACTGTCAGCGTTGAGAAATAGTTTATCTGAATGTGTATTAAATCAGACGAAATACTAAAATTATATAAATAATAAAATTAAGAAAATTGAATTCTGATAAAATTAGAAGAACTGAAAAATATGCTTATACGGAAGAGAGATGTAACGGAACATGTTTCAAATTACAGCTCTACCCATTTTCAGTATTATTTTAAAATATGGAGCAAGATCCAGTGAACAGATGATACAGATTTTTCTTCACAAACCCAAAAACACTCTTCATACGATTTATTTTCTCAGTTTCGTCAGCAGGTTTCTCTAATTCAAATATGATAAAAGATTTTTAATGTCTGCATAGAGCGCGGACTTTTATGCAGAATAAAAATTGTTTGCATTAATTGCCGGACACAAGAGCTAAACAGGACTTGATTTCTCATTTCAGTAGTCTTATTAAATTGTAAAAAATCTGTTGATATTCTCAAACGAATAAAACATGTAACATTTTTCTGAGTTAACATTTTCTTGAGTTTACAGCCTCACTAATTATTTAAGCGGATATAGAGCTGTATAAATATCAAACTTAAATCATCAGAACTTCCAAACGGTGAAAGAACAGTTTTCGCGATTGTTGATAGACTCATTGGAAAGGCACCGATTTCCATATTTTGAGATTTGATACTTTTAAATTTTCAGAGCAGATGTACAATCGGTAAAAAAATCAACAATCTATGGTTCCCGTACAGTCGACTACATTTTTCTTGCTCCGTCTCTATTTCCACCCTTACCGTTGCAATTCTATTCATGCGCAGACCGTAACAGGCGGTACTCGCGAAATTTAATTCTCTCGCCCTCGCTCCTCCAGCCGATTTTGCCTCAACAGGATTGATAACGACATTGTATCAGTAAATCCGCGTATTCGGCGGATACATTCCGGTATTGTTACCGATACAATGCGTGTTATCACCGTGAAATACGGAGTCCGATCCATTACCTGTGGAGGGTACGCTTCTCGCTGCGTATTGTTACGTATTCCGGCTGCCACGAAAAATAATTGGAATCGGCGATGCTTCCGTCGGCTAAATAACATTCAAGGAAGTAGAACATTTCTTTGATAATGCTGTAAACAGTGTTCTATAGAATCTATTGTCTACGGTGCGTGGAACAGGCGTGTTACGTGGAAATTGTAAGAAACAAGATTCGCTTCAATAATACAATGCTAGTGCAAAAAAAAAGGATTATTTATACGTAATAATTACGAGCAGTACTATGCATTCGTGCTGACAATACAAACTAGTGTTTAACAATACTTGCTTTTTCCAGGTAGAACTTACAGCTTTTAATATTTATAAACGTGCGAGACCAGAATTTACAACAATTTCCTATTACTACCATGGAAATAAAACTCGTAAGAGAGAAGACAGATTTTTGCAAAATCCCAATCTTCCTGAAATAGTTCATAGAACTTCTCGGATAAAGATTCACAGTTCATAGCGAGTAAAAATCTGTAATAAAAAGTGTTAAACAGTGTAATGAAATAATTCTAATCGTGAAATATTTGTCAGTAATAACGATTTCTTCATAAATGTCTGATTTCGAGGTAATACAAGTAATAATAATTTTCTGGATTCTACACCTGTCTACACAACTAACAGAATATGTAGCATACATAATTTAGCAATAGTATCAACACACTTTCATCAAGTATTACATTCTCAAATAAAAAGTAACTCGAAGCGCGACGATAATTTTCTTTTCCCTAATAACTTCATATTAATTGTTATCAATCGATTATTCTATACTATATAAGTAGTGTTTATCTGCTCATACAATGTTAACGCGACAGGCAAAGAACGTGCGCAAATAGTGTAGAAATTCTACGCAATGAGTATCGGTACGTCACATGCAGGACAATATTTCACCGGGACACGAGGGCAGCTCATAACACGCATAACTGTGCACTCTATACGTTGTTGCAGCAGTTCAATGTCATTATAAATCATGCTGCGGCGTCGGCCGGGTAAGAATGCCGGCGGCGGAATTAAATTTCGTAGGCAGCAACGCGTTGCCATTGTGTCGGGGGCAAACGCTTGCTGTTAGGCAACTGGGGTCCTGATAAATACATACACTGCCATCCGCGAGTATCCGAACAGTGTAAAATCGGATAAACGTTAATACTATAATAACGAAATTAATATCAAAGATTAATTCGGCTAGGAATCATCAGAGTTGAGTGGACATTGAAAATTAAAAGAATTTAGGCGTGCCAATATATCATTTTGAATCTATTAGAATAGATTGAAGGAAGAAAGTATTTTCTATTTCGTTTCTGCTGCTTCGCAATCCACGCAGAGAATTTTTATTTCGCAGAAAGACCCACAGCCTAGTAACGACTCGACTAACTCGTTGAAATGGGAGCACATTTCTATTTGCAACCGGCTGCATTTATGTTACAACCCGATACAACGGCAATAAGGAAAATTATATTCCGAGATACTTCGGCGATCGTAGTGGTCCGATAGTTTTGTCTGGTATTGTACCGAGAAAAGGGCCGGGAATGCGTGGAAAACAATGTTCCGCAGCGCACACGGGTAGATACGGGTCGTATAAACGTCTACGAGGACGCTTCGAAGACTGCAGTCCCCATCAGTTATCGTCAAAACACCATGAAAATACCGGGGCTCGGGCTTTACGGCCGCAATAACTGAAGAGGTGAGCGCCGACGCTCGCGTGGGCGCGCGCGCGCGCGCGTGCGGGGGAAGACCGCTCCGGAATTGAGAAGGGCAAAATGGAGAGCCGTCCTTAAATTAGGGGAACGGCAATATTAGTTCCTGCGTGCGAGGGGGCCTAGCCGGGGGATCGTTAAATTGCCGCCGCTGGAAATCCGCGAGGCTTCCACGGTAATTGTTAGCGCGATGCCTCGCGCGAATTGCCGGGCGTCTTCGCGAAACCCGGCACCCGAGGCATTACGCGTGCCGAACGGAAGAATCGATGGGTTACTCTGGATCGCGGCCGCGCGAACCCATTTGCGTCTGTTCGGTTCAATTCCTCGGATAATTGCCGAATAAACAGGGGAACACAGAGCTCGGTGTACCTAGGCACCGCCTCGCCGAGTTCCCGGCGAAATAAGTCCGCGGTACGTGTACCAGTATTTAATTAAGTCCCTCGGAATGGATAAGGACGTGGGACGTACGAAAGGGTACGTACAACGCGTGGTTAGGTTTATGAGACAGGTTACAGATGGCTTGTAAATTCAATCTACCAAGTTTAATAACGGTAATAATTGTAATGTATCTGCCGCGCGGATTAAATTCATAACGCTGGTTCGCTTTGTTGCCAAACTTCGTAGCTGTACTTTCTGAAATCGATGGACCGCGTTGGGAAGCATGACTTTTGATAACGAGAAATGATGATTTTTTAATCGGTGTACTTGTTGCAAGACGAATTAAAATGTTTTTAATTATTGTTAACATTTGAGAAGGTTCTATTCAAATGTCAGATTGGTATAATACAATATTAAACGTGGGCATATAGGTTTTAATGTCGTTATTTATAATATTGAATTTGTCTGACTTATTATTGACCAATTTTCCTAATATCATCTACTATTCCTATTTCTATCACGTGGCATACGTTTACTCTTTAAAATTTCATTCTTCGCAGCTATTTAGTATAAAATAATTTGGTTAATCTGCTTTTGTCTAGCACAATCAATTGTAATAGTTTACAAGTAGAATTCTTGTTTGTTCCACTAGGTGTACAGTTCAGTTCAACCTGCGTACTATTTAAATGAAATCTGTTAAACAAATCGATGGTACATAATCATATATTTGTGTGTGCTTTTAGCAGTCTTTTACCTATACCACTGAACAATCAGAAACTGCAAGGTGTACGTCTAAATCAAGCTGTCAATCAAATTAACGCTTGGCAATAGGTTGAACGCAATAGAACTATTTGCAGTCGGACAATCGGAATGTGGATTTGATGTATGTTACCCGGGAAGTAGTCTAACTCCGCATGTAATCAGACAAGTAGACTATACACATGTGTCGTCACGCAATTACATTGTACTTGCATATGGAATGATCATTAGCGTCATCGTGTACCCTCTCAAACAGGTACACGCAGGTTATGCATCCTCCGACAAGTAGAATAGTCCTGTATGTGATAAGGCACGAAAAAGGATACTTCCCAAGCAATAATTCCCAATAACATATTTACACTAGTAAGGCACGGCCATTAAAAAACTCTCTCACTAACTGCAAGCAAACTCACTACTAATCAGAATGTCATTAATAAAAGTTAAAAGACTTCTCACGAAACCGAGTGAAACTAACACTGGCACACCAACGAAGTGAAAGAACTTCTGAAAAAATCAAATTAAATCTTTCAAGAAAAACGAAAAAACCAGCAAAGCTGAAGAACGCCCCGAATAATGAAATCGCTTCGTAGCGTTTCAAACATTTGTCAAATAATTTATACATTAGAACCGTGTAACAAAGAATTTCGAAAAAGTACGAGACCGGCTAGTGTAAAAAATTCCACAAAGAACTAAATTAAAAGAGTTAAGTAAAGGCGAAAGGAACTTTCAGGAAGCTAATTTCGAATTATGAATTCAAGGTGCTAACGAAGTTACTGAATTTTCATGTAGAACAACTCAACGTACCTGGTATGGGGATAAGTACTGTACAGTTGCATGAAACATGAAGTGCGCATGTAGTGCAGCGCGGTAAGGGTATATACCGTAAAAAGGGAAAACGCATTGTTCACGAGGAGAAAAGCAGTGTAACGTTCAACAAGACAGCCGCGATAGTAGAATTGGCCCGTATCTTGTAAGTATAAAGGTTATCATAAATGATCAAATAAGCGGAGTATGGCTGTTTACGAGCAGATGCTTGGCTAGCGGAGGAAGTAGCAAAATTTCGGTACACCGGAACCTCCTGAAAGGCAATAACAACGCATTTACGAGCCGGCTCCGCTCCCAAACTAATAAATACTTATACACATGCGGTAGACACGGCTGATCATACGTGGGTTTACTCTACTCGCCGCACGGATAACCGCGTTGTTTGTAATGCGAGTTTCGACGAGGAACCGTATATTGGTAACTGTTTTTCATCTTCCAGCCACACACGGATACCAGTGCCAGTGTCTGGATAGAATTTGCGCTCCGCATGAAAACAAATGGATTCCCTGCGGATGCAGCTCGTGAGTACCCGGCTTGTTATGCCGCTTTCCAATTTCTGCCAGTCCCAGGAAAACTGACTTCATTTTTGAAGGCCCGTTCGCAACGCAGAACTCTCGATTTTTCCTTATCTTGACACCGTTATCCGATTAAATTTTAATCTATCGAGCTAGCACAAAAGTGTCCAACGAGCACGGAATAGAGATCACGTTAATAACAAGGATCTCCATGCAAATTACTGTCACTGAAATTCATTCCGATCACCAATTGAGCACACGCGCATATTTTCTGACAATTAATATTGATTATTATTTAATGACACCCGTGTCGGCGCATCAATTCCTCGCAAATGATATACGAGGTAGTCATTAATCGCATGGCCATCCAGGTATAATACTGTCAAATTCCGTATAAATAGTGTTGCGCCATACACGCTCGGTCTGTATTTCAAAGTCAAATAGAACGGATCGAAGGGGATTCGAGTCGAGGTTCAGATTAAACTAAGCGGTAGAATAAATGATTCATAACTCACTCGGTTCGCGTGGGCAACTTTGTGTTATAATATTTCTTCACTGTTCCTCGAAAAAGGAATTCTTGTTAATTATTAGGTCGGCGCAAAAATAATTACGGTCTTCGTCACTTTAACGTTGCGCTTCTATCCTTTCGTATTCTGTACAATCACCATCGTAAAGCGCACAGTTCGGTTAAACTTCACCTCGGGAAACCAGAAATTTATCACTTTACTTTATGTGATCCCGTAGATTCTGTCGAGAAAATTCCGAAAATCTAAGTTTCAATCCTAGGGGGTCACTAGTTCAAAAGTTATGCGTGTATAAAGATGTGCGATTTTCAGCGTTTTTGGCACGTAAGGGCACCGCCATGTTGGTACGTAGTGACCGTCGCGCGTCACCTAACGAGCGTTTGTGGCTAGATCGTTGATGGATTTTACATTGAACTTCTCCGATCAAAAACACTGAAAATCGCACATCTTTACACACGTATAACTTTTGAACTAGTGATCTCCTGGAATTGAAATTTGGATTTTCGGTATTTTCTCGCCAGAATCTACTGGATTACATTTAAAAAAGTGAACAATTTCTGGTTTCCCCAAGTAAAGTTCAGCCCACAGCTCTATTGACATGTGCAAATTTGTTACTTGTTTCCTGCATATATTTATACACACTTATATTATATTTTGGACCAAACAAATAAACGTATCGAATAAATTCTCAACAAATGTGTCTTTAATTTTGTGTGTGTGTGTGTGTGTTAATGTGACTAATTTAATGGTCCTGGTGGTAAAGCGGCCGAACGAGAAGACATTGATTCGTGTTGTGTCATACGGACGTCTCGGGAACGCATTAGGGGTGCGCCGTTCATCGGATTCGCCTAAATCACAGTGTCTAGGAGGGGGTGGGCTTTCCGCGGTGGCTTGGATCGAATTTATTTTCTCCGGGTGGATATTTTCGTCGGGTTTCAGCCGGGTTTCTTCCCGAGGCCGCGACTTTGTCGAGAAGCGTCTCTCTCCGGAGAGAGACCCGGAATAGTGCAGGCGTCGCGAGCAGTCAGCTCCAGGAGCGGCTCGAAACGGGATGGGGTTGAGAACGAGAAGGGGTGAGAGCAAGGGCTGGAGGACGGAGGAAAAGGGATGGGAGAGGATGGAGAGACGCCATTCCACGGAATGAAGATGTATGCGAGGGATCCGTGCATCGAGCATCTTCCGCGACCGTGCGGAATATTGTTGCACCGGTGTCAGGAGTACGGGCATTAGGCTGTCTGGTATGGTTGCCGGAAGTCACGAGAATTGGGGCTGCACGGCTGGAATTGATCCATTCCGGGTGAGCTCTCGGGCTAAGTGCGGGGGAGGAACTTCAGTCGGGGATGAAACTTCCTGACGCTAATGCGAAAGAATGTTAAATAAAATGAAATTCTGCGACCGCGAGATTATCGCCTACTCTGCCGCGATTAAAGATTACCGGCGGCTCTGCGCTAAGTGGTTAATGCACTGCGGGTTTTATAACGAGCAGATGAAATTTCAACTTTGCAAAAACGAAAGATCGAAAGAGACAGTTGTTTTTTTCTTAAATCTTGGCCGAACTTATACGTGCCATTCGCAGGGCGAATCGATTAACCAGCTTTTCAGTTTTTTGACATTCCACTGTCGTTAATGCTTAACATTTTACATGTAGAACAAATTTCCTCGATAATTTGACTTAATATCGTAGACTGCGGATTTTTCTGCGAAATAAAGATTGCCCACGTCAATTTGAGGTTCAGAAGTTAGAACATGTATTTCCTGTTTAAATAATTTTAATTTTGATGAGTTAGTTTAACATATTTATTATTTTGTCATGAATGCATAAAATCCGCCATTTAATTACACATATACAGGGTGTGGCCAGACGGGGGATGATCTTCCATGTAAAAATAAATCGACATAGGAATAGGCCCGCGTGCTTTGGTATATGCAGGCAGTAGTATTGGTCGGTTATGATCAGACGCGTCGGACCACTCCTATGTAATAGCGCGTGTATTCGCTGCATTTTCAAACTCGTCTTTCTCGAAAACATTCTTGCATGTAGTATAATAAAAGTAAAAGTAATACGATAAGTGGCACAACTAAAAGTAAAATTTCACTTTCGATCCAAATTTACATACATTGTCGTCGCACGTACCCTCGGAATAAACAGTTATTTTCGAATTCGGGGCTGTCCGGTATTCAGAACCTCTTAAAATTGCATTCGACTGTCTCTTCGGGTGCACCTTGAATATGATATTACCGACGAACGTGTAGCCAGGGTCGCGAACGACGTCACCGTGCGCCGTTCACATTTCACGGCTTAAATAATTTAATTGCAGGGTTATTCGTGTCCGGGAATATTCAATCAGCGTTTTAATTAAAACTCTAAATTATTGAATGGAGCCCGGCAATATAGTTAATGAAAGCGGTGGCTACTGTATCGAGCCGGTCGAGGCTTCTCCCGATGATAACGAATTCTCGGATGGAGTAATTGCGCGATCGTGTGCGAGCGACATCGAAGTCGGTCGAGTTGTTTGTTTTCGGGACTGGTTAGTTTCTATGACGCGCAACGAGAATCCCTCGAGTTACTCTTCAGGAACGGTTCCCGTTTCGCTCCTTTACCAAGGACGACGCGGCGGTGCACGGCGGCTCGAGAGCGGAAAATGTCGTTCTTCGGAATGTTTAATACGCTTATTCATCATGATAAGCACCATTGTAATCGATACGTTCTGTCAAAGAATTACAAATTTCAGGATCATTCGTAAGACTATCATCTCCACTTTTTAATCATTTCCTAGCATCGATGAATACCATCATTTACCATCACATTTTGACCAAACATAATGTTATCATCAATATGATTATTTCTTCACACATATAAAAACAATTCGGCAGGAAATAGAAAATAAAGAAAAATTGAAATAAATTATATTTATAATTAAAATTAAAAATCTAAGTACAAACTGGAGTTGTGTGCCTTAAAATGGTATACAATAAACACGTAGGTTTTAATGGTATTGTGGCAATTTAATATCTAGAGAATTTAATATCAATTTTCCTATGTTCATAACAAAAATTCGTGGAGATAATATTTTTCGTATAGTTTTCGCGAATTTGGTAATTTTGGACTATTGTACAGGTTCGGAAACGGCTGAGTAAAGACCAGCGAGATATCGACAATTTATCCTCGCAGGAAGTTCGATAAAACTTGGACCGAGGCACTGATCGAACCCGACTCTGCGATGTAATGAAGTGTACCGAGGAGATAGTCTCCGATTAACTTAATTACATCCCATTGGCTTTGATGCAGCACGGCGATCCCCGAGCCGGTAAAAATTCGCGATCCTCGGCGAAACTTATTCATATCGATGCTCCCGGTAACGATACCGTGCAAGCCGTCCGCCAGTAGGAACTACGGAAATTCGAAGGAAATCCAATTTTCTGATCGGCAATTAACGATCGTTCGATTTACATCGGCCGCCCGGTGCGTTTGCATTATTCGCAACGCAAATCGTCCGGAGTCAATTAGATCATTGCTCGGGATCAGTGTTTTAATGAAGCATTCGGGAGAGATGTCGTGGAAATTCTAGTCGGCGAATGGCTCGATTTTGTAGACTTCACGATCGCTTCTCTTCATGCCGAAGACGAAGAAATTTGAAGGTAATGGCCGGGAATGTGCGAGATAAGACATTTATGTGAGCGGAATTTCAGTTCAGCAATTTCGATTTTTACCAATCTTAGAATGGAACCTTAAGATTCCTAACGACTAGAGTACCGATCTTTACGAATGTATAGCGTGTGTGCAGTATAGAAAGTTTAAGGCCAACTGTTCTTAAAATTGATCCCACATAATTTGTATAACTTTCAGCTGAGCAAAATTTTTTTAACTGTAAAAATAAATAGTCCTGTTTAACTAAATTTTGTGTATTTTACTAAAGCGATATTATATTATATAACTCCCTGCTTCTTAACATTTCAAAGGTTCTTGGGGAAAACATGAAATAATTTAAGGTTAATATAGTTGCTATTTTATTTAATTTTTATTCTATTGCGTTACAATGTCTGCGTACGTATGATAAACTACGAAACAATTTATTGTAAAAAATACGGGAAAAGTCTCGAGCACCACATTTAATAAAAATACTTGCACGTTACAAAATACCGTACCTTTCACTTTGCCTGGGAAAGCAATTTAGTTTACATTACAAAGTATTTTCCGTGAAAAAGTCAATTTCGAAGTACGCCGTGCATATTTTAATAATCCTGAATAAATTGGTTGTAATAGGAAACAAAAAAGGGGCAAAAAGGAAAGGACAGACTATGCTGATGCAATTTTAATAACTTCGATTTTCGTTTGCTATTATTACACTAGTTCAAATCTTGCAAATTATCGTGTAGCCATATTTAATGTTATACTTACAAAAGCTCAATAAAATTAAATCTGTATTGTAATTTTACAGTAGCTAACAACTTGAAGGGCAACTCGGTTCGAAAGTTAGAAGGATGCAAATTACTAAGATCGACAAAGTCACATTTTACCACATAATCGGCACGCTCAAGTTGTTATCCAAAGGTATTACGAAGCTGTCGCTTGACACTTGTTGTCTGATGCAAGGATGTGTGCTTTTCGGTTAAAACGACAGCGGCAAACTCCATTATCGATACAACATCCGTTAACAGATACGACGGAGGAAGAAAATACACGTTCGCAACTTGGAAATGAAAAACTGACATGATTGCAGTTACACTCGCAAGTAATTATGATCACCGACCAAGCAGTTAGACTAAACCCGTACGCAGTCAAGCGGAGTAAGTTTATACGTAGCCGTGCAAGTAGAATCAGTTTAGTTTAGATCAAACACAGAGAACTTGTGGAATATGCGAAATTAATTATAACACTTGCCGAAGCAGTTTGAATCAATCCGAATTCGGATGGAGAGAGTCAATACGAACCGGAAAAAGTAGAATAAATCCATACGGAGTCAGGCAAATAGAATAAGGTACAGAGTAATAAATAATTGCAGTAAAAATAAAATAAAATAAATGAGAGAACGTGAACCACATAATCAACCACATAAAAATGATAGTGCACTACATAATCGCTAAAAATTAAGAAGTTGATGTGATACGTTAAAAAACCTGAAAAAAGAGTTAATTAATTAATTCCCGTTAATATGCATGTTGCTTAAATTATAATATCACTAAAATTAACATGAACCACCGAGTAGCTAAGTAGAGCAAGCTTATGCATAGAGAAGCAAGTAGAATGAGTCTACGCGTGGTCAGACAAGTAAAACGATATTTCGAGAAATTGTCTACAGCCAGTGTAGAAGCTGAAACTAATTACGAGGCTTGTTCGTAATGCATACTAAACTAAAATCTTTCACAATGATTTACAAAATTCATAAATTATTTTTGACTTCACATATTACAATCAATATTCTACCTTTTCACATGATTAAAATGTATAATTAACAAAGTGTCATTCAAGTGAGTAATCATAATTAGACTGCGGATCTTTATGCAAAAAAGAAAATAATCATAATCAACAATTGATTATGATCAGTTGGTTTCATGAAGGATGAAAAATTCTGTCCAAATTTGTTTCCGCGCATCCCTTCGATAATTCGCGAAGGGAGACATGTAACAGAGCAGTGTTCATTCAGACTGGTCATCTTTAGCGTTTCTCGGGAAACGTGGCTTCCCCTTAAAGCTTTCTTGGCGAATGTAGATTCAGCCGGTTACTTTGGAAACACTCTGTAGCTCGAGTGCACGTGATAAGTGGCACTCGCCGACAAAAAGAAGAAGCAGCGCGAAGGGAGCCAAGCATTTCCGGCGGTGTGACGTGAGCCGGAAACGAAGAGATCGGGTCTGGTGTCCGGGTCGGAAGGGAGGCTCCCTTAAGCCGGTGAAATTAATTTAATTTCTCACTGCAGCTTTCGTCCGGCGCACATACACGATTACGCCGAGAAAATGGAAGAGAATAATCTTCGCGAGCCAACGGAACGACCGCGAGGAATTTTTCGGTGGAACAGAGTCTCGCCGTTTCTGATTGCATTTCCAATTCATTCGGCCCCCGCCAGAAGTCCAATTTCCCTGTTCCGGTTTCATCCTCGCGAACAAGTAATCGATCTTCCTGTAATAAGGGACATCCCCCACCCCCGGTACTGTCCCTTCGGAAACGATATTTTCAGAGAATGAAAACAAAAAGCGATTCCGGCGTCGCCGTCCCGCGGGCTCTCGGAGTTCCGCGTCAAAGGACTCTCGTCCGACCAGAATTTCGAAACGTCAACCAAATCAACGGGCTCGAGTGAATTATGGCGGACAGCTTCCCGATTTTTTTCTTTCCTTCCTCTTTGTCGGTGCGTCGAAAGCTTTCCATCATCCTCCGCTATTGTTTCTCATCGATATTTACCAAAAAAACAAAACGGCGCACTGCAACCTACAAACGGGGAACAACGAAATAAAAAATTGTCCTGCCGGGCCTGGCAATTGGACGACGATTGCCGCGGAAACCAGAGACAAGCCATTCGTCCGCACACCCGTCCGCGTCGATGCCAGACGCATGAGTCGCGAACTATGTCTCGACAAAGGTCTGAAATCGTGTCCCGACTCTGTCATACTTTCTGCACGCCACTTCGCCGGGCCACGGACTTTGTGATGCGAGATAAACGCTCTCCGCGGCAATAGTGTTTCCAGATCGGACGAAAGGTCCGAATTGCTCGAGTAAAAATAGCTTAAATAAGACCTGAACTGCTGGGTATGAATAAACATTTTCAAGTATAGGATATTACGGAGGTGAATTTCTTAACGCTAGGTTTACGGGTTCTAATATTTTTAATTTACGATTATTGAGATTGTGAAGATCCATCCACGTGGAATTCCTCAACAAATTTATTTCTTTAGGTACACATTATTTAAAAAATGGCTAAACACTTGTACAGACACAGTCTACTTATTTGTATAAAGGGGGACCCATAAGTAATCAATTTTTTTGAAATCTAAAACAAACGATTTGAAGTTTCCTCGGATTGCTGTGTAACAACATCGTCTACGCGGATGAAACATTTCGCGAAGGTTTTACGAATATTTCTCCCGGAAGTTTTTCTCTCGTTTCTGGTAACCGATCCGCCTCTCCGACTAACCTTTTTCGTTTTCTTACCCATCCAAGCTTTTAGTTTCATCGTTTCTTATCCGTTGGAAAGAGGGAATACGAAAACGCTCGCGAAAATCGGCGTCGATCGTCGATGGATAATGGAAGAGCGGGACACGGAAGGAAGACGCTTCGACGAGTTCTGAATGTGCATTAATCGGGGGAAGAAAGCGGCGGTGGAGTGCGTGGATATTGAAAACGTGCGAATGCGAATAAAAATGAGGGATAACGGTGTTCGAGCCGCGGGGAAACTCGAATGTATGCGGAATGAGTCGCTTTGACGAACAGCGAGCGAACGGGAGTGGAAGCTGATGAAGAAGGTGACGGAGAAGCAGAAAATCTTCACTGCTCCCGTTATCCTTAACATAATAAGTGGACTGCGAATTTTTATGTGAAATAAAAATTAAAAATTAACCCACATTTTTTACAATTTATTTTTCTTCAATAATACAACAGTATTTTCAAATCCTTCCAGTGTATTTACTTTTCTGGGTTCGATTTATTTCCTTCATGAATGTGCAAATTTCGTGAAAATATATATCGAAATTTTCTTGCATTCTCAATACATATTTTATACAAATTTTGTTCTCATTTACCTTGCTTTATGCACTTCAAAATTGTGAAAATAAATCGATGTATGCAGAGACCCATTCAAATTCAATGGATCCTAGAAGATGCTAATAAATAATTTATTTAATGCATTTGGAACGGTAGATTTATTATATGGTGATAAACTTCGAACTTCAAACATTCGATTTGCTGAATTAAACTTCGCAATACTTGTGACAACACTCGCCAGCGTTGGTTGAAAACCAATTCGAATACTACGGCCGTAATGTTTGAATTTTCGTTTATTATGTAAACGTTGCTTTCATCGCGGCGTTCATCAATAGGTGACTGACGACTCGGAACAATTTGTCTGTACAAAAGCATCAATGTTTTATTTAACATTGAATTATGCCGGACACGATTTTGTAAGCATGCAAATCTCGCGTGACAGCGTGTATTTCCAATTTGAACGTACTTTTGTGCCATATTCCATGGTAATTTCACTGGTAAAATATGAATCTTCGGAGGGAAATACAAAATATCATTCCTATCGCCACGTGGTACCATTGTTTCGTTTATTAATCATTTGAACGTGTTGAAAACAGCGCAACGGTATTTTAAATTTGGTGTTCTGCGTTCGAACACATTTTTGTCGTAAACGCATAAAATTCGCAGTTCCACTGAAAATGTTCCGGGCTTGTTAAAATAATTAATAAATACATTTTCAGGTAATTCTTCTTTCTCGCTCGATTTACTCGAAAACAAAGTCTCGCATTTTACTCTGCATTTTCTACTTATTTTTTATCGCCCTTTTTTTAGAATCGCCCCCTTTTCTATCCGCGCCATCTGCACGCGCGTATTGCTGAAACGAATCTCACCAGAGGTCTCAGCTAGTTAATAAAAAAAGGACTGCGGACTGCCGGGAAGAATACTTCGCGAGGAAAGACCACGAGGGACGACCGGTTACTATACGCGATGCCGGGGACTCTTGTCCCGCATTATTTGCTCGCATAATAATTTACGCGCACACGGGAAAGCTGTTAGAGGGAAGGTGGCAAGGCAAATAAGAAGGGTAGCACCCGGCCGGGGTAAACGTACGGGGCGCGATTAAATGATAAAGCACCGCAACGACAGCCTCTCCTCTGCTCCCCGACTGGGCCTGAGATAATTGCGGATTCAGCAATAAATTTGTTTGGATTCGAAGAACATTGCTCCAGAAGGAGTCGCACACTGGGCCAGAATCGCAAAAAGATGGACAAAATGCATGCCTCTGTTAATTATACACGATTAATTACAAACAGGATGGTTTTAGGAGTTTTGGGGTGTCGTAGAATCTAATTTAGAACTACTTCTTTACCAAAATTGGAAATCATGTTTACGAAACTACCCTTACAAGGGTGTTTCAGTTTAAGAATTTGAAACACTGCTGGTCGATTTTGAATGTGATTTTAAATAAATAATTCGTACAAATTGACATTGCTCGCAGACAGCAGAGCATTAAATAAATTAAATCACTAAGATCGAATTTAATCGAGTGTTAAAATACGAAATAGTTTGTCCGGTGAATGGGAACATTGAAAAAAAAAGTTCGTAAACTTTGCTTTCGTAAGCAAGTAAATTACGACTTGAAGGTTTCGGGAGGGATCTCCGGAATCGCAGGATCCACCATTCCCATTGTGTACTTATGACACGGGCTACTTACATTAAATCACCTCATCGCGTAGAAAGTGGAAAAATACGAAAAAGCCCGCATTCCGACTTCAACAATGCCGGCGAACGTTAAATCTGTTTCACGGCTCTTCTTGCTCAGCCAGTTCTGTTTAATAACACGGAAGTTCGCCGGGCAGCTGGTTTCCCGGAACGAGAGAGCCGCAATGAAGTAGAACTACGGGCTGATAAGATAAGAACGGGGAAAGGACGAGAAAGTAGCGGGACGAAAACGGCGGAGGAAGGGATACGGCGATAATACGCCTGCCCGAGTGTCTTCTACTTTCGAACAAGAATTACGCAACTTCCGTTTCACAGGCGATATCCCTTCCCCCCTCCCCACGCCAAGGTTCAATTCGCCATTTTTTCACCTACTCCTTCCAACGATTACATATCTCTCGGAATAAAACGGAACTAGCAGAAAAGGGTTTGCAGAAAATGAAAAGTTTTCGAGCACCGAATCAAATTTTGTTTTCAACGAGCGACGCAAGACTTAGCCTACTTTTGAACCACAAGGCTTACGAGATGTAGTTTGCAATTATTCTGAGAGACAACGGACTTTTTAACCCGTCAAATAGTGGAAAATTTTTTACTTAAGTCTACGTCGATTTGAACGAACGCTGGATTAAATATTAATTTCTGTGGTTTCTCCTATTGACTGGTTTGTTTTGATGGAACAAATTTTTTTTTAAATTAATGTACATAGATCTTGAAACTTTGTAGGTTGATCTGTACATCTTGGTGAATTTTTAGACATTGTTACTGTTGAATCTGGTTGAATTATTTACCGAGAAACAACACATGTCAACCATAAGATTGTACGATTTGTTTTTACTAAATTATGACAATTTGAGAATCGATGATTTTTGGAGTGAGTGTGAAAGTGTAAAGGTAGAAGTGAGAGAGAAGAATTTATCGAAGAAGAAGGAATAAAATAATATTAATTGTAGAACTGGGAAAAAATTCAGCTTCGCTCCGGGTAAGTGGGCGTATTTCCCGTCGCTGTATTCTATTTCGCCGTTCCGAGAGCTGTATCTTCATTTACGGATACAGGACGCGGAAGTTAAACGAAGACGCAGTTAAAACTTCTCGGATATAAGCGTCGTTACTCTGCAACGAATAGACTGATAAAAAAAGACGAGTGCCGTGGCGGCGAAGGCTCGCCAAGAGCTTTCATAAACTTGGCTTCCCGCGAGAGATCTCAAGTAGTTCTGACCTTGCGTGTCGTTCCCAGACTTTTCAGGATCGGCGAGTCTTCAAGGGTAATTGAAAGTGCGGAAAGAAAGGAGCAGAACGAACTGGCTCTGACTGGATTGTGGCTTTCGATGAACTCTCGCGTCGTATGTCAGCCACAAAATTCTGACAACTCGGGGCAAAAGTCGTTTACGCGCAAATAATTACTATGCCGGACTCGCCCGCTCTCGCTTCGATCAATTAGAAGCTGATTGGGGAAAAGCGGAGTCTCCTACAGTCGTCTTAACAGTTTTTTACGAATATCTAAACAACGGAGGTATATTTTTTACAAACGAGAAAGTTGCTCAAAATGTTTCAAGATCACCAAAATAGGAAAGCAGTACCCCTTCGTAAATAATTACCACATTTATTTCTTGTCTGTGTAATAATAAAAGTAGTATCGCAGTAGTTTCCAATTCCTTAAATATTTTAACTGTTTCGATTTATTCACATTTCTTTAACGGATAATAATTTATGCGAACGCACGAGCTGTTCAGCACGAACGATGGAAAAGTAATTACAAAAATACGCCTTCCCACATCGTAGTAGCGTTGATTAAATCAACGGCTATTTCCCAACTCCAATTTTGACTGGATTCAATTTTAATTAAACGCTTTTCCTGTACGCAGGCGTGTAATATTAAAAGTATCATATTGTTATTATATTAATTTAATTATCGGAGCTTCCGTTCGTATCAAACTTTTGAGACGCAAATAACAGCTGGAAATATAATATTCATTGGCCGTATTACAATGTTACAAATTAACGAGAAATTCTGCTTGTTTTTGTATCGTGATAATTAGGTAGCTGAAATTGCATGTTAGATCAAAATGAAACGAATGCGTAGCAAGGAAATTAACGATGCCCACGTGTAAGTAAATGAAACATTACATAACATGAAAAACTAAAAAACTTGTATCCGTGCAGAAATTAAGCCAGTTATTGCTTAAGAGATTTGAAGGTCAAATTATATTTTGTCTTTTTTAAATGGAACCACACAGTTTTAAACTCCTACGATTGTAGCCCTTCTCGAGACTATTTCGACGATTTAGTCGTTCAAGGTCGTGCAAGGTCATAAACGTAAGAAGTGATGAAAAATATAAATTCACTGTGAATGCTTAACTAATTCTCAGCTTAATTAATGAAATCAAACTGAGTCAGTTCAAAATGTAAACAAAGTGCTCAAGTTCAAAATAATCTAGTAAAAAAATAATTTAATGCTTCATATTTGATCCAGTCATTTCCGTCGTAAATGCATAAAATCAACAGTTTAGTTGTCACTCTTTGTCTCTGATAATTGGCACAAAAATTTTGTGTAAAGATGTGCAGTCTGATTGGATGGGTGTCCAGAAGAAGGGCGTGTGTGTTGCAAATTTTCTGGAATGGATTTCCCAGAGGAACATCTTTCTGAAAATTTCATAAAATGTAGCACACGCTCTTCCACTGGACATCGATTCAATTATGAGTCTTTCCAGCTGCACGTTGAAGAGGAAATTCCGGATGTCTTATTGATAGACCTGACACAAGACAAGGGGGGAGGGGAAACCGGTAACACGGGAAGAGACAAGGATTGTACGCAAACGCAACGGGAGCGAGGTGGTTCGATGGAAACAGAACACACACACACACACACACGCACGGTTAGAAACGTATTTTATCACACTCGGATCCCTTTTTGCTCGACACCGGGGATCCCGCCACCATGAATTAACCATCACCCGATACCCGATTGTTGCTCCGTTAGAAGGCTCGGCCCCGCGCTGATTCTCAAAACGATCTTTTATTCAAACGAGCCTACACGCGCTTGTATCGACATCTTCGTTCCCGGGCGCCGGAGCCCGGGGGCCAGCCGTGAAAATCTTATGGTTTCCCGCGAATCGAATGTATTACCAAGATCAAACCGGAGAGGGGAACCGGAAACGGGGGTGAGGATGTACGTGTTCATGGAAATTACTTGGAATTCTTTCAAGTTACCCCAATTGCTCGAACGAACCGACCCCGGGGCTCCACGGGAAGATTCTGCCCGACTAGGACATGCAAAGTGTTGGTTTTCTGCACGGAGTGATGTATGTTATGGATGAACAGCTATTGGGTGAATGTATACGATGCCGGAATTAGCCTGAAACTATTCAAAAGTACTATAAAAATTCTAAGATAAGAATTCGCGATATATGTCGCCGAGGTTTGGATGATAAATGTCGCGGACTTATCCCCACTACCGCGGGGTATACCCCGTGGGCCTCGGTCGCCGAGGAGTGTAACATAATACAAAGAATAGTAGGCTCTCGTCGACAGCATTTGCCGCTCTGACTTTGACTAATGAAGTATAGGACGAATGTGTTTACACTCCTCGGCGGCGAGCATCTCTGTATTTTTCTACGTTCGGTGCTGATCAAAGAATAGTGACAAGAATAAACGACATCAAGACCCGTGTTGACATATATCGCGAACTCGCTGTATACGGAGTGTGGCCGGACGGGTGGTACAACCGGACAGGGGATGATTCTACATATAAAACTAAGTCGAAAAAAAGGAATAACATTTTTTCGTTTGACGCCTAGTTTTCGAGAAAATCGAGTTTAAAGATCCTCTCGGTTTCGCGCGGTTTAGTATATGCAGGAAGTAGAATTGGTTGGCCATGGTCAGACGCGTCGGACGATTCCTGGCTAATAACATGCGTATTTGCTGCACTTTCAAAATCGGTTTTCTCGAAAACGAGGCGTCGAACGAAAAATTGTTATTCCTTTTTTTCAACTTAGTTATGTATGTAGAATCATCCCCTGCCCGGTTGTACCACCCGTCCGGCCACATCCCGTATAGTGGATCTAAAAATTATTTAAACATAAAATTTCTGATTCTCGAGAACATCGCGATATTTCACCTGTTGTAATTAAAGGTTCTACTCTTGCACAATCATTATCTACTTTCCTAACACCCGCCCCCCGATCTGTTCTCGATCCCTCTAATGGCGTTCGCGGAACTTCCGGCGAGGAATTCCCATGGTTCGCGGTGGATCTGTCGATGCAGAGGCGGAAACTTATTGCGCCGGTATCCTGCAATAATGATAATGTCCCCGGTATCGGTGCCGTTCTCTCCGAATGTCACGTCATATTATTCCAGCGGATATCGCTTTGCGTGAGCGCTCGGATCGCGCGAAAATGGAGACGCGGCCCCGATACGCTGCATCCGGACGTTCCTCGGCGCGCGTGACGTCGCTGTGGGGAAGGGGGGGGGGACGTTCGAAGGATACAAACGAGGAGTTATGCCCGCACTTGAAATCAGGATTGACGTAAATCCATTTGTCGCGGCTGTAATTTTCGAAGAAAACGCGTCCGGCGCGGGCGCCGCACCGGTTATTTCCGGCGCGTGCGAACCGGCACGAGCATGCCAAACACCCGGAACCGTTTCTTTCCTCGTCAACGTGTTTCACATGCCCGCGCGATCGTTCCATGCCTCCCCCCTCCCCCGCGCCGCCAGTTTAACACGACCGGCATAAAATTTCATTCTTTGTTCGTGATCGGACACTTTGCGTCATATCGATGACGCGCGCTCTTCGAATTCTTTCCCTTTGTGATCGCCGCGCGCCGAGAATTTTTCGCCCCACTCCGAACCCGATGGAAATTCTTCGATTAAAATTTAATATCGCGACGTTATCATTTAACGGTTTCGCGAATTCTGCGAATTCTTTCGTCGTTTGAAACTGCGCGGAACGTTCGGCCGGGTTCTCTTTGTGTTTGTTTCTACGCTTCGGACGATGTTCGTTGCGCCCCTGACCAGTGAAATCCCAAAGCGTACACCCAAATGTTTCTCTCGCAATGCGCACGTTTCATATTGTTAAATAACACGTAACGTATTTGTATATAATTTGTGTTACGCGGTCATCCGGCAATAAATACCGTAAGCGATTTAAATATCACGAATTTTCCGACGAAAATTAAGCGCACCTTCAATTTTGCACGCCGGCATACAGGCTGAGAAGGGGGTGATTCTACACTAAAAAAAAAAAAATAAGTCGAAAGGGTGAAAACTTTGTTTTCGAGAAATTCGAGTTTTTCGCTTGAAAATTCGTGGAACACGAGGCCACCGAAGCTGACCTTGAAGTGACCTTGAATTTTCAATCTCGATTTTTTCGAAAACAAAGTCCCGTGCGAAAAGATTGTGTTCCACATTTTTTATGTATTTTTTTGTTCATGTAGAATCATCCCCCTCTCTCTGTTGTACCATCATCTACCGATCGCCATGTATACAAAAGACTTTTCACATGTTCGGTTTGGTGTTATGAAAAATATAGAAATATTATTGAGTTCATAATTATTCGCAGCAGTGTATGCAGTTGTTTTTGATGTATCAGTGGTGACGATAGTGATAGAACTGTACTCACCACAAGCGCCCTGGTACTGCACGCGTGTATTTTTTCTCATGAGGCAGCTGGTATGTCTAAGGTGGCAGTAGCTGGTGTAGGTCACGTTGTCGGAGCCGCAGACAGGAGCAGAGGTCGGAGGGCAATCGGTGGGGCACTCACACAAAGCTTTTCCGTTCTCCGACACGACGCACGTCGCTCCCCAGGCACAATACGTCTTCTCGCAGGCTTCTGGAACGAGAATCAGACGAATTTGTAGAGAAACTATTGTTTTGTATCGCGAGAATGCGCGGCACGTACCGAGACGAACGATTAAGAGGAGTCGAACGTTGCACCCCTCTCCCCACCCCCATGTAAATTCCAAAATATCCAATCTTCCTTCCCTCAGGAACTATAAGCGACATTTTCAAAACAAATGTTTTCGTTTGATCCCTCTTGTTTATAATTTTTTAAATTATATTTTTAGCAAATTTACAAAGTTCGAAGAAAATTTTAAAAAATTTCATCTACAGCTCAATAATTTTTTAGGAAAGCAATATTTTGGAAAACGCTCGTGTTAAAATATGCAGGAGAAGATTAGGAATCAAACGAAAAAGGGTTTTCGGAGATAGCCCTAAGAGTTTCTGAGAAAGGGTACATTCGACGTGAAGAAACAATTTTCGGATAATTTAATTCAAAGTTCCGTACGTGAAAACGAATCGGTAGAACTTGGAAAATTTTTGTTATTATTTCAGAAAATTCAGTTTTGAAGATCGGGCTATACATCGTCTGTACTGTTAGTTTATTGTTTCTATTGTTTGGGAACAGAGACAAGTATGCTAAAATTTTAATCGACAAACGCGTAATCAACGACGAAATTTCCTGAAAGTGCCATGCGAATAATTAAGTGTACGGAGCTGGTAAATTCTGAAACGTTCATTACGACTAAATTTAATTGCAATAAAATTTTGATTCAGCTAACAGACGTATTCTGAATATAATGGATGCTAATTGTCTATGAGACAGTCGTTCAGTGACTTATTACACGGTGGATAAGATGTAATTTCGCATTGTTGAATCAACAGAATACGTTCAATATTTTCGAGCACCGGATATAATGCCATAAAGTTATTTAGCAAATGAATCGATTTAATTTTAGACTCGTTATAGTAGATAGCGCGCTATGAACCGAGCGAAATACATTTGAATTTTCAATGCAGCAACGGCGAACGTTAGGGACTGTTAATTTTTGATGCACAGCTAACGGTAATAGGCGATTAATTATTATGTTTATCCGTATTATAATGAAACCAAAAAGTTCGCGGACGGGAATTGAATCGCTTGCCATTTATATTCACGCAGCCAATTTCGAAAGCTTATTAATAAATCACGCACACAAAAGCAATACTTAGAATAAACGAACATTATGCTTCGAATTTCTCTCCTACTTTTCTCCGTAATAATGCCCGCGATTTTCATTGAATTGGGGAAACGTGAAATGCTTTCGGGACTATAATATTCAAGCGTTTCCCGGCTTCATTTAATTTTTTATGAAACTATTAAACCGTACCAAATTTAATTTGATTTTCTGAAAATCACTCTGTATTTTGGGTATATTAATTTTTTTTTATATAGTTTCTAACATAAACAATTTTCGTGTATCTATTAATTTAGGAAATATTCAAACAGCATACAATTCACAACTTGGGCAAAAATTGTTCACACGACATAAGTCAGTCATAGAAGTTTATTTTACAAAATTTCGAATATTTAAAATGAAGAAGGTTTTGAATATCTTATGGACATCAATAAATTTATGTATTAATTAAATTTGTGCGTGTTTTTAAAAATCAACGACGACGTTCATGTATTTGTTTAGAATGAATTATAAATAAACCGAACACAGGAACATATGAAAATTTATAAACGATTATCATGGATATATTAAAATGAATTATGTATACGAAATGAATTACTGACTACATGCATAAATGAAACATGAATAAATTTGCTATTAATAATACCAATGGTGATAATATTACCAATTTCGTGAATGTTAATGTATCCCACCTGACTGTAGGTATAGCAAATTAATTTACATTTTCAGACAAAACTTTAAGCACGTTTTCCTCGGAAAATTACGTCTCCAACTGGTCGAACAACAAATATCTAAAAAACTAATTAATCGATTCGTGTGAATATTTTTCAAGTCAAAAAATATAACTTTTCCAAGGCAGTGAACTACAATATCTCGAATTTGCTCAAATTTACCAATTTTTAAGGAATTATAAAAAACTGGAGATAACAATTATTTCTCTCTTTAAAGTATCAGAAAAAGGACGCAAATTTTCTTGCAAGTTTTCGTTGGTTCACATCCTCAGAAATTTCGCCCAGTTCAAGAATATATGTACATAAATCCTTGGTCCGTGCTGTGACATAGATCGTGTAGGGCTACTGCAAATCACTGTAAACAGTCAATTGAACCACTAAATAATACTGTGTTTAGTGTCATTTTAATCAGAAAAATGCCACAAATAAGTTGGCCAAAGTCCCGTAAAAAAATAATGAAGAAGCAAGAAGTTTTGCAATTGGATAAGTAATTTTGGATTAGTTTACACTACTCGGCGACCGAGGCAGCTCGAGCATCTTGGCCCCTCGCAGGGTACGCCCCCTAGTGGAGGGGATACGCGAAGTGACTAAGATCGTGTAGGTCCGTTCGGCTTAGATTAATAATTTACTGTACTCGGTTTTAGCTTGCGTTGGAATGACATGCCAAGTCGAAGTATTTCGTGCCCCGGAGTTGAAAATGACGTGCCACAAACGTCGAAAATTTGTAAATTTTTAATTTTTTTATTTCTTCAGTTGCTATAACCGATCGAAAACTTCGATGTCCAAAGGGACACATTCTTTTGTACTGACACGGTCTCGCGTATCCACGTGAAAGAATTACCAGCGCAAAATATTAGACCCGACCGGTCCTTTTCGAGTCTCTTGCTCGTTATTAAGAGCCAAGGGTAGTCACGTGACTTTTGCTCATGACCAGCGCGCGCTAGATTGAACCTTCCTCTTTCGAACGAGTCCTTTGCAAGCGAAAAATATTCTCGTATAAGGGCGAAAAGTTGAGACACGTAAAACCATTTTTCGCCTATTTTTGTCGGTAACGTGGTCACTCTACCTTATCGCGAATCTACGGAGTCTTGGCTCTGAAGACAACGACCTTGTCGGTCGCTTATTACGACGAGGCGAAACTTTATCGCGCATCGTCGTCGCGGTGCGGCGGGTCGTCGGAGCGTTAATCCGTCGGACAAGAAATCAGCGGCGAAGAAAGTGAGCGCTCGCAAAGGCCCATAATCCCGCGCGGCTCGGTTCAAACGCAAACAGCTTTCCGGCCAAGCGATGTTGCAGCCAGATATCAAAGGATCCCGAGGATTTTCCCTCTGTCTCTTCCCGGCGAAGGGGCCCGGCGACCGCAAAGATTTCGAGTCCACTGCTAGCCACGGTCGCGGGGCTTTAACGATTCCCTTTAACGAAGTCCGCGGGAACATTCTTTAGAGAAACGAAGAGAGAGAGAGAGAGAGAGAGAGAGAGGGGGGGGGAAGACCTTCGCGAAAGTTTCACGGTACGAGCGGGCAGGAGGAGCTTTGCCGAAAAGAGAGGAAGAAGGCGAAGAGACGAACGAACTGAACTTCCAGAACTGAATTACTGCAGCGTCGGGAGCGGAAATTCGTGTTTCGAAGGCTTTGTAGTTCTTACGCCGGGAGGGACAGTCGATAAGAAAACACCAATTAAAGGGAGACGCTCGGCGAAAATAATTAGCGCCGGCCCGATGACGCCCCGGGAAGAGGAGTAACCGTCGACGACGAGGAGTCCGTCGGTCCCCCGTCGACGACACCCTTTTTACCCGGCGACGACGTCTTTTTTTCTCCCGGGCCGTCGCGGAGAGATTCAAGGAAGCGCAATCAATTTTCCGGGAAAGTTGGCTTCGGCTCGGAGGCAGACCGCTGGGTAACCTCGACGGATAATCCTAGCACCGCGGTCATTAATATGGCGGACAAGTTGATCCACCGTGAAAAAATCACCCGACACCGGCTAACCTCTCGGGCTCGATCGCTTTCCACCCTCTCTCGTCCCGGCGGGGATTCTTTTCTTCCTCCCCTTTTCTTCTTCGAGTTCCAGCTGAACCACAGAGAGAGAGAGAGAGAGAGAGAAGGAGAAAATTAGTGGATGGGCTAGGTCCGTTCGACGATCGACGAGCAACGAACGGCCTCGCTGAAAGAAAGCGGATGATAAAGAGACGTTTTTACCTTTTGACGATTCCCGTTTCTTCGCGAGAATTGACAGACACCGGGCGACAACGAGCTCTGTCCCCGGGTAAGACGGTTTTGCTGTCATTCCTGGCGGAAATGCCTTCGGGACGAGCGCGCTCAAAGTGTTCCCCATGTAACGTTTCAATGCTGACCCCCTTTTTTTTCCAGCGGCGAAGCGGATTTTTCTAATATTTCAAGCCGCTCGGCGACGGGTCCGTTCTGCCGGGTTCCTGGGTGCGTGGGGAATTCTCTTTGGAGGATTCGAATCTGTCCGTAATGGACTCCTTTTGTTTAAGGATAGACGGCGGCGATTGCTAACAATAGATTCGCCTGCTGAATTCAGAGGGGAACCTTGTGTAAAATGAAATTTTTGAGCATTTTTCCTTCTGTTTAAATCGACACACCTCTCATTAAGTGCTATATAGAACGACTAAAAAAAAATTGTACAGAAATTTTTAAGGTGTGGTTGCAAAGAGGCAGCTTCAAATATGGCTTCGAGTGTACCACTTGAACCAACGGAATTTGCTGCGATTCTTGTGAATTATTTTAGATTCGCATGGTGCACGAAAATTTGCAATGTAGAACCGCAGTCTGGTAAGTAATTAATACGATTAATCGTGCCGGAGAATTCGCGATGTTTATCGTTTCCCGAGTAACAATCGTCCACAGGGCTCGCAGTTCCCGGGACAAGTGGCGACATTCTCGTTACTCTAGGAATCGTTGTGATAGGGTCCCGTTAGTTGAAAACGTCGTCGTGATTAATTTCCCACCGGACGGGAGAATACTCGTTCGAGAATTAATCGACGAGGACTGCTCGGCCCCGGTGGAATTCGTTTGTCGTTAACGACGAGATGCGTGCGAATCGTTCGCGAATCTGCATTGGGTTTCTTTGATTCGTGTTTCGGGAACGGAGCCTCTTCCTCTTCTCATGCTCACAAAATTGTCTTAGTACGATCCGGATGTCATGTGGTTCACGGGACCCTTCAAAATGTTCAATAACATTTTTAATTTATTGGGTTGTCCGGAAAGTTCGTGCCGTTTTTCTGTAGGTGGCATTAGGATAGGTCTGAATATGTCAGAATGATTGAAAACAAATGGTATGTGTCATAGTCTAAAAAGGTGATCTTCCACGCCTTTTTTAGAAAAAAGTTTGATTAGGATACATTAATTTTTGTTAGTTTTATACTATAGTTTTATGTTAGAATTTGATGCCTTTTTTCTTCCAAAAGCTGTTGGAACTTGGTTGGGATGTGCTACCCCATTCACCCTATTAACCAGACATTACACCCTCGTATTTTCATCTCTTTAGGTCAACACAAACTTCCCATAATGACAAAAACTTTAACTCTTTGGTCGACATAAAAAATCACATTTAAAAGTTTCTCGCCGAAAAACGCAAATTGCGTGAAAGATGGAGAAAGATTATGGAACAAAATGGCACTTGTAATAATTCAATAAATGTATAATGAAATTTAAATGTACTGCGTTTGAGTTTCCCTTAAAAATCGGCACGAACTTTCCGGACAACCCAATACAATTGTTGAGATTGCAAAGACGCATCCGTGAGGAATTATTGAAAAAATTTCGATAGACACATAGGGAAAGTGTAAATTTGAAACTGGAATCGACGAAACGACGGCAGAATCATGCGCGCACCGCTCTGCAATCACATTATCGGTCACGTAGCCATAGAGACAAAATGTAGCACTTCATAGTCACATTTCGACGCGGCTAATAATGTTCACGAGCTAATGCTCGTGGCAGAATTTCAATGCGGATCGATGTCCATCCCGCCGGACGAAATTAATCAATAGCAAATACCGCGGGCGCGGACCTCATCAATTTTTCGGGCCGCGGACGCTTTGATGTCGGCCGAGCGACGTTTCGTATCGTTCTACCTGAGGACGACCCGATTCCCGTGGACCATTTGATCGCGCCATTCGTCCAGCGTGATCTGTCGACCGATTCAAAGGTCGTTTTCCGCGGACCCCATTGAAAATTCAACGCGTCCGATGACTTTCTACTCGAAGTGTCAATCACCTCGGCCGGAATGATGAATTAATGCATGAAACGCGCGAAACTGAACGAACACGCGGCAATCAAAGATGGCCGACCGTAAACACGCGCCACAGCGAAGGGAATTGTTTTATTCGTGTTACATTCCACGCTGGATATAAATTTTTAAAACAGTCCCCAGCTGTAATTACGAATCTCCGCGCTGGAAACACACTGGATCCGAAATGAATTTCGACACTTTTCCGATTCTCGGGGAATTGTCAACATTTGAACTACAACAATTTCGTTAAATAAATACAGTGAGTCAGTCGCATGGTAAAGATTTTGAACACAAGCTATTGAATACGGGGTGTCCTAAAAAAATGTATACACAGTTTGAATGATTATAACTTCCGTTTTTATTCACATATAATTAATATTTAAACTGCGGAAGAATCTACATTGAACAGTGAATTTACATGTTTTCTGTATGTTTGTCATACAGAAATAGGATTATAGTTTTCTGTTAACGATGTTGAGCTATCGGAGAAAATATGGGAATACAATAATAAATTTTTTCATCAAAATCATGAACAACAAAGAATTTTCTAAACCGTCAGGAAAAAGTTTCTCATAAACAGAGGCGCATCAGACATTTGAAGACGTTTGTTTCCAAGCACACATGCAACGATCTATAAAAAGTCCGTGTGTGCACACATTATTGTACCTAATGTCCCGTAACTCATGTGGAATGTGCTATAACATTTTTCACGATTATCTGTGTTCGCTAAATGTTTATTGGTCCGAAGATATATTACCTGTAGCAGAAATAATCACCGAACACGCTGTTTGCATACAGGTCGAAGAAAAATATAGGACATATAATATAAAGGACATCGTTTTTAAATACTCTAAGCACAGAGGATAACAATTACTTTTAACGATCATTGAAGTTGTCAGAAACATTGTTCACCGTCCGGAACGAACGTTTCTACATTACGTTTAACGATTAGTATTTTATTTTACATTTCTACTGCTAATTAAAACATTTTTCTCCAAATACCTGAGTCATTTGTACAATGATTGGATAGCTGTAATCGATAAAATACAATTCCGCCAGAGGCTGCACGATTCTTTAACGTTTAATCATTGTACTGTAATAACGAGACTGTGCTTTTAATACAACATCTATGTATATATATATATATATATATATATATATATATATATATATATATAATGCATGCAAACATTTGCATTAACAGAAATGGTTAACTTTTCTGAAATTGAATTTAACATTCTTCCGCTCGCCTCAATGAAAGAGAAATATTATTTCACGACTATAAATAAAATTCTAGCATGCAAGAAAATATACGGTGGAATTAGTTTTGCGAACACGGCCGCAAAATCAATTTCCACGAAGTTGACAAGTGGCGGTTCTAATTTATCAGGGAGTATCGTTTACTCAGCGAAATCAATGTTGCCGTACCACAGTTTTCAGAAGAAACAAAAATTACGACGAGGCGAATTTGCATAATGATCCGCGACCTCGTGGTAAATCGGCGGTTCGCGCGCCTTCGTCGCAGTCGCCGAAAAAAGAAGGAAAGAAAAATGAAGGCTAGATCAGGGTGTAAGGCAAGCCGTGTAGTCATTTGGCGATAAACAATCTGGTCATTTTCGGTTGACGCCGTCGTGTTTCGCGGCGGGGGCGGTAAACGTTAGCCGTCGAATTCCAGTGCGATCGTCGCGCGTTATCGCGAACCGGCTGTTTCACGGGACGATGAAATGCGGCCGAGCGAACGAAGACAGTGTCGCAAACGAGCTCATTCGGCGATCGACGGTCTTTAACGGCGGCCGTTTGCCCCCGCGCGACACGGACGACTTGTGTATCGTCGTTTACGATCGTTTTAAAGCACCCGGCTACGTTCCGTATAACGTCGACAGTGCATAACTGGCCACCTCGTATCGCGATAAGGACAAGCGGCAGATAACCGCTTGTGCAAGGGTGGTTCCGAGGCACCCTCGCCGCCGAGATTTCGCCGGACGATAACCCGCTAATTCACCCCCAACCTCGGATATATTTTCAGCGCGCACCATTAGCCCCGTCGTTTAATTAAATAACATTCTCACGTGAAATTCATAAATCCTTGTCCGTTAATGACGCGCATAAACACGCTCGACCCCTACCATAAAAATTAAATCACATGCCCAAAACATGCGTTTGTACAGTCAAAACAATAGCACACTCTCTACGATTCTTTGTGTTAACGTATGATGTCGGAGGGAGATGTACATTTTAGTAAATCAATTATTACACGTAGCTGTAAATTTGGGAACGAATACAGTGATTTCTCTGTATATGGCGCCGAGGCCTGGATGACAAACGTCGCTTGAATTATCCCCCCTTCCGCTGCCACTACCGTAAGAGGACATGAAGCTCGAGACGCCTTGGACGCCGAGGAGTGTAAACATAGCTCGGGTATGTCTCCTGCACGATACATGACGCTGGCAAGACCCGTATTGATGACAAATATCGAGAATTGACTGTATATGTATATAGGAATAGGAACGAAGAAAGGTAACAATTGTTTGTATTATATCACATTCAGGCTAGAACTACTGAACATTATATGCCACTGATATACACATATTCACAAAAATTAATACCATTTTTCTTTTACTTCTGCAACAAGAAGCTGATGAAAGGATACCACAAAATACCACATTCTTGTTTCTTACAAATAAATTGCGAAAATAGAAATTTGAATAAAAATCCTCAGTTAAGTTAGTGAAACACAAAGAATTGTTTAAGTCAATAAAGATTCGTGATATCCCAGTTACGCTTGTATCACAAGTTTGTTAAAAGAACAAGTTAGTGTTTGGCCCATTATAACTTGTAAAAAATACTCCCCAACAACGAGAATTCGCACGATGACCTGCAGCAAAATTGGCACAACACAAGGAACCGTTTAAATCGATAAAAATGAATGATATTTCTGTTTTACTCGTATTATCGTGAATTATTCGAAATGCTCGACGGAAGGGAGAATTAGCATAAAAATGCGCGGAGTAACGATGACTCGAGTCCTCGCCCTCCTAATTTCGCATGGACTACATCATATTTCAATTTCATCAAGATCTCTGACGCGGCGTCGAAAAAGTGATCCGTTTGGCGTGGAATGACCCAGGCTGCTCTGTTCGATAGCCGAGCAAGATGGATCATGACGGATGATCGAGTTGCCAAGGGAGCGTGAGCAAGCCGAGCAAGAAACCGACACGGTCTCGAATCGAACGGTCGGAAAGATGGTTCCTTTCACGCGATCACCCTTTTTTCCTATCCGCTTCTTGTCGCCCGCGCGCAGGCTTGTGGGACGCGTGACGCGAGTACTGACGGTAATTATGCAGATATAAATTCTATCCTAAAAATTCGATGGAGCTTATTTTCCCGTGTTATTGTCCCTTTCCCTTCTTTCTCCCTTTGGTGTACACGAAAAAGAGACTTCAACGAGCAACAACGCGTCCCCATTTTATTTTCAGTTTACCCGACGGGGAACAATATGAAATTTCGCGCGACTTCGGGTCCGTCTATGAGCATGCAAATTTACATCAAACTTTCTGGCGATAGCTTTTGATTCCGCGACACGTTCACGTTGTTATTAACGTTTATAAATTCCCGTTCGACGTCCGGCCCGTTCGATCAATCTGCACTTGTCCCGCGAGCAACCGAAGCTTACAACGAGGCGTTTAACGTGACAGCGTACGCCCGAAACTTGTTTACTCGTCAAAATTACAAAATTTCACCGGCTCGTAATTACTCGCCTTGGGCGCGTCCAAAGTTCGAATATTGCCGCGCGCGGATGAGAAAGTAGAGCGAACGACCCCCTCGACGAGTACGTAAGAGTATGATTACTTTGTAACGAGCATCCTTTGTTCGAACGCGCAAATAATTTCCACGAACATAAATAATTTATGTCGCCGGCGTTTCTCTACCTTCATCGCGGCCTCAAAAAGGCGAACCCTCAAAACGAATTTGCGACAATAATTACATTCAGAACAACGATCTTTTACGATAGAAAAACGATCCATCTCTATACTTAATTATTCATTGAATTTTCTTAACCAGTCTAATACTTGTTAGAAAATAAATAATTCCGAAGATATTTGTTTCTTTAATTATGATAAAAGTTGCTATTTTCCTATTTTCATCATTTTTGTTGTAATTGCTTATGGCCGGCTTGTTTAAAATGCCCTTTAAAAACACGATATTATGTCAGCCGTAGCCATAGTTACAACGAGACCGCGGAGGCCAATGCAAATCCCGTTTTCGTCGGCAAATTTTAGGAAAGAAGAATTAAGTGGAATTTTATTCCCCGTAGCAAGGGTTTTAGAACATAAAAACAGTAACTATAATTGCATGTACATTTGCGAACTGTGTATGATGGATAAAATGAGTGTTGTTTCATTGATTTGAACGATTAAAATGTCGGACAAGTGCTTAGATAAACAGCGGTCAAAGAATTCGAAAGATCGCGTTGAAAACACGCTCGCAAGACTGGGAACGCCTTCAAAACGAGCAAGCAAACTGCCGGTACGAGCCCGAGCAAAGTTTCGCAGCATTTATCAAAAGTAACATTCCGATGCTGCAAATTAGCCGGGAAGAACGGGAATCTCGAGGAGCGCGCGCGTGCGCTCAGCCTAATAATTAATTAAGGAGAGAATTTCGCTCGAATTCGCGAAACATCGAGTGTTTATAAACGTTCTCGGATGGAACTTTAATTACAAACGTAAACGAGCGATATCTTCTCGTAGCTCGGCTTTTCCTCGAGGTCCCGGATCCGCCACCCCCCCCCCCGCCCCCTACCCCCTCCCGCCCGATAATCTTTAAACGCGGCCGCGTACACACGCAGACAAAGCGCTAATTGGCAAGTTGCAAGAAGCATCGAGCCGAGCAGAAAATCCAATAACAGCGGAAACCGACATTCCTCCAAGGTTCATTAACCGGGACAATTATTATCCGATTGTTGAAAGGGCAAACTCGATCCCGGTAGCGCGCGGATTTCCTAGTTGCCGCGGCAGAGCGAGCGTAATTATTCCGCGTGCCACTTGATTAGTCTCTCTGAAGCACTTACCTGTGTGTTGCACGTGTAAGCGGCCGTGTCTCCCGGCCGGCTTCTGTCCCCGATACCACGGCACAATTTCAACTTTCAACTTGAGCCGGAGCCCGTGACCCCTCATGCGTACGCAAATTATTCGAATAAACTCCGCTAATTACTCGCCGGCTAACTCTTCGCTGGATGCGCGTCGCTACGTGTTCCCGTCGCCGCTCCTCGCCGAGGCGCCACCGCGAAATTACGATTGTTCCGACAGACTTGACGTTAATCGGATAACGGATAGAAAAAATACGAATTGCGACGGGATTCCCGGCTTAATTAACACTTTAACCATCGCGGCATGCTTAACAGTCAGTCCCGCGACTGCATGTTCTCCGTGATAAAGAAGACGCTTCACAACAGACGAAAAAGCGAATGTTGACATTAGGTTCACTTCGGATTATCTTATAAAAATGACAAAAATATATTCAGACAGATAATACTAATTTATAATGCACAATTTACAATCCCGTAACTGTAAATTAACCATCGGATATTTCGGTAATACAGTTTTATTCCGATACAAGGCGATGACTCGGGACCGCCTTTCGTCCTATTTCGGATGAAAAAGAAAAGGAGATTTTCTTATCACGAAATAAAAAGCGTCGTCTTATATAGGAATAAAATTGTGAATATTGACGGTCGCTGGTGCTTAACCCCACCGCTACTATGGCGGGTCAAGAATGACCCCTATGTTTACTAAGGCTTTTTTACTCGGCACAGTGTGTTCTATATAGCATGTAAATATTGAATGTTTTTTTAGCACCCTGTACATTGGAAGCATCAGTATTTCCTGAAATATTGTTAAGTACCGTTCCGGTTTTAACGGCCCGCCATTGTTCCATAAAAAGAAGAAGCCATTTGCTGTTTCAGCGATTACAAAAGTAGTAATTGGTTCAAGCATCGAGCGAGTCGATCAGGGCCGTAGTCGTCGTTTTTATAAATGGCTCGTGATTTTCATGGAACGGGCTCGTGAAAAGAGAGATTCAATTAACGTCAATTTCATTTCGTCGAAGCGAGTCGCGCCGAACGCGATACTTAGCGGAGTCAGAAGATAGAATTCTATTGGACTCGACATCCGATTCATCCAGGACGATTCCATTCGTCGATCATTCTAATTCATTCATTAATTCATTCATCCGGTGTTAAATTTTTGTGAATAACTAAAATCCATTACTCTCACGTTTTGACGTTTCACTACTTTAGCTACATTACCGGTCACGGATTACGGATAGTAATTGAATTACCATAGTGACCTTAGCTACACTACCGGCCAAAAGTAATTGCCCACATATAAAAATCGCATAATTTTCTTAAAATTGAACCAAACGAGTTGAGATTTCTTGACACGTTAAATGACAAAGTTTATTAAGTAACGGGTAAACGAAATGTTGAAAAAATTGGTATTGGTCGGAATTGCGAAGAAAAAAGTTAAAGTAAATTTTTTCAACTTTTTTATCCAAGCCTGTAATGAAACTTTAATCAATACGTTTTGTAGATCTACGTCATTTATATATACGGTGAAATTTTCATCCAAATCGGTTAATATCGTTATGAGTTATAAACATTGAACTGTGATCACATAAGGGTGAAATTCCTTGACAATGCCGAATATCTGCGACTTTCATTCTTAAGCTCTCATCTTGAAATGTTTATTGCTCATAGCAACGTTCACCGATTTAGATGAAATTTTCACCATACACATAATTAACGTAGATCTACAAAACGTATTGATTAAAGTTTCATTACAGGATTGGATAAAAAAGTTGAAAAAATTTACTTTAACTTTTTTCTTCGCAATTCCGACCAATACCAATTTTTTCAACATTTCGTTTACCCGTTACTTAATAAACTTTGTCATTTAACGTGTCAAGAAATCTCAACTCGTTTGGTTCAATTTTAAGAAAATTATGCGATTTTTATATGTGGGCAATTACTTTTGGCCGGTAGTGTATATGTAGATTTACCTTTCCGCTGTTAACGATTGTAAAAATATTTCAGGATTTTCGAAACACGAAACGTAATTTGTGATAATTACACTTTTTTCTGGCCCAATGAATCCAACGATAAAGAAGACCTGTAACTATACTTTCGTTTCTGAAAACTCTACCAGGCAGCATGAATTAACAACTTCCCATAATGCAAAAGTTAGTGATTTTCTGAGACCTCGAAAACTTCTTTGAAGAAAAGCCACGCAGTACAGTGATTTCTCTATACATGTCGCCAAGGTCTCGATGATAAACGTCGCGGAATTATCCCCACTACCGCTTAGTGTACCCTGTGAGGGGCCTCGGACATCGAGGAGTGTAAACATAACACGGTTCGGGTATGTCTCCTGGACTATATATGTCGCTGGCAAGACCCGTGTTGTTGACATATATTGAGAATTCACTTTATCGTCTAAAAAAAATTTGCAAGCTTGCAAAACGTTCGGAGACATTTGTAGAAAATGGTAGTGACTATATAATTGATTAATAAAACTGTTACAGTAGAACCTTGATTATCCGAACTGAACAGAGAAACATGACTGTTCAAATATTGGAACAATTACTCTGTTATACTGCTAGATTAAATTTTTATTAACTTATGCAATGGATTGCGTACGGATCGTCTTAGATTGAGCTGTTTTTTTTTATGTATTTTCAAATGTTGCTGCTCGTGTTTTATTTTCAAATCGTGCATGAACATAATCGTTTAATACCGTCTACATTATGGAACATTGTAATCGTTCGATCGGTCGCCATTTAACAAAATACATTCTCGGTAATCCTGTTGGATCTCAGATAATAGATCAAGGAAGAATATTAATGACCGGATATTGCAAATATTGAGAGATCGTTGGTTCACGGAAATACAGGGGAGAAAAGCCAACTAATAAATTATCGCTTCTATTTGCGAAGATGAGTTCTCATCTCCAATTTTCTTTCTCCCTACCACACACACACACACACACACACACACACATACCCTGATCGTCTCGACCCACATCTTCTCCTATCCTAAGAGAATTCGATTCCTTTGATCAAGGAACCAGTCTGACGAGGCGATCTGCTGGGCTGGAACTTCTCGTCGAGGAGTGCAGGCAATGTGCAGAGGCGTTTCCTTTCATCGATAGCACCGATTGGGATTATTTATTAACTTTAAATTCCGCGCTCGTTTCGGCACGGCAGCCAATTATCCAGCCCGAGTGGGTCATTTACAAGCTGTTGTACCGTTAATGATCGATTTAAATACCAGTAATAGAGGCTGAAACCTTTCGCGGGCTTACTCCATTGTTGCTGAGAGCCAGAAATTAGGCCGCGGCGCCCGGCAATGCTTCACGAATCACCGATCGAATAGCATGAACGAAATCCTCCCATTTTAATCCTATTTTATCCGAATCTTTTTCACACGGCAGATAAATTCTCGGAGCAGTGAAATATATCTTTTATTATGTTCACTTGTACAGATAATATTGTTCGGAGATTGTGAACGGTGCCCCATTTTAATCACCTCGAATATCAATAATAAACAATATCCCAATATAGTTGGCGATAAGTGAAATATTTTGGAAAGAAAAATTTAGGTATTTAAAAAACACTAATTCGTCAGATATTTTAATCTGAATATCACGCGGTGCTTTGGAACTAGGTAAAAGAATGATGCTTTCTTAGAAAAAAAAAAATGACGAACTGCATCGACCGGTGCATTACATATTTAAATTAAAAAAAAAGGTGGTCCATCTTCATGTATTTACTGTACTATTGCATCCGTGGAAAAACAGTACTTTTATTTGCAACATTCGTTCGGTGTCGCATACCTAAATAGGTCTCCGAGAAAATAGACTATTAAGATCCAGAACTGGGAGCATTAAACGGAAATAGGTCAGACGTAAGGACCGTTAATGGTATAAATCCGAGAATGAATGGCCGAAAGTATATCTGAGATCCCGAAGCACGTGCAAAATACAATCAGTTTGAAGATTCCTCGGTGTCACCGAATCGAGAATATCTCTGCGAGCACATTTACTTCTGGGAGCATCAATCTGTGTCTGCTTGAAATAAACAAACGTGACGTTGGAACGTAATATTAATATCGGAAAAGACAGGACGAAAAAGAAATATTACTAATTTAAAAGATTAAACTGGACAACCTTGCAATACTGTTAATGGGCTAAGACAATAATAGTGTATTCAGTGATTTCTCTATATATGTCGCCAAGACCAGGACGATAAACGTCGCGGAATTATCCCCACTACTGCAGGGTATACCCCATGAAGGACGCCGTGGAGTGTAAACATAACATGGCTCGGGCATGTCTTCTGCACGATACCTGACGCTGGAAAGACCCGTGTTGTTGACATATATCGAGAATTCGCTGTATTTAAATAATCTTCTTTCGGGGGAAAGTTATTTGGGAACAAAGATATAGTTTGACATTCCTTCGCACAGCAGAATGTACGCAACGCGGGTCAGTACCTGAAGAACATTCGACTGGAATATTTATCGCCGTAATTCCAACAGTGAAGCTCGAATGAAGACGCGATTGCTTGGTATTAAAGTTACCAACAGTGGCAATCGTAGAATTGGAAACGGATTCAATTAATTCCACGAAGTTGCTGGAACGTCTTCGTTCCTCTCGGAAAACAAAATTGACGTAGCACACTTCAACGTGGAAGGGGCACGTCTCTAGGTGCTCTATTGGCTGAAGCGGTTGCACATACTATAGAGCGTGTGACGTCGAAACCTAAGCATTGGCCTACTGGAGCGTCAACGAGCGAGTGCCCTCTTTGCCCTTGTGCCGTCCCGCGAGACTTCTTGCGAGGCACGAACAGTACACAATGTACTCGCTGTAACTCGTAACTGTATTCCCCTCAATTTCCCCGGTCGGAGTTAGGCTCTGGTCCTTGCTAACACTGTCGCCAGACCGGGTCATCGCACAGTTACTCTGTCGTTACGGGGTTCAGTCACGTGACCTTGTGGCACACGCACGACAGAGAGGAACCGCGTCACGTGACTGGTCCGTGGCAGAAGGGTGGGGATGCTCGCCGTTGGAGAGTGGGGGAATAGCGTCGTAGAAGGGGAAGGGTGAAGTGGGAGACCAGAACCGGTCAAGCCCGACTTTCTCCGACCCGACCCGAACGGTCGGGTGGCCGACACGTTGTAAGAACCGCAAATCCTGAAAACACGGCAAACATCGACTCGAGATTTACGAGTCTGTTCGATACTCGGGGCGTCGGAGTAAAGCGGTCCGAGTAGAGCCAATCCAGCGGCTTAATAACGAAGCAGAACTCGCGATCCCCGTTACGACATTCTTAAGCTCGGACATTAAAGCTGTAACAAGGGTAGCAGACGACGGGGTCCGTGTATCGTAAAAACTGGCCGAGCCCCGTGGCAACTTCCTTTCTCGCAGTTCAGCCGGCATTAATCGTTCATGGCCGTATAAAAGAAGTCAGTCGAAACCGGCCGAGCTAAGAACTGGCTGAAAGCGGAAGGTCGGGTAAAAAGGGCGGCTTGATCCCGACCAGGGACGCCTCTGCCAAGTTTAATCGTTTTTAGCAACTGCGCGTCCGCTCGCGGAATTATCCTCGGCGAAGAGGCGGCGAGATATCCTTGTCTACGATCCGCCATCCTTTTCGCAATCTCCCATGATAATTGGGCTCGTGCCTCGACCACCAAGCCGGGTTAATTACTCGCGAGCGACGATCACATTCCCTTCACGAGTTTCACCTTGGGAATCGATCTCTAATAGAATACCGCCGAAGGGATCGAAGGACAGAAATTGTTACGGTTCACGAGCCCTTAATCCAGTCTCGACTAGTCCCTCGATCCTCAAGCCGGTGAAGTTCTAATCTGCTTGCTTACCGTGACATTGAATTTATGGGGCAGCCATAGTGGCGCGACTCGAATACACATCCTCTGTACCTTTCTGCCACCGGAGTCCATAACCGTCTTGCGCTACTGCAAGGACCGAGTCCTTGCATCGTCGACTATCCTACTATATACGTCTAAAAATTTTGCGATTGCAAGAAATAGAAACCAGACATTAATTTCTTTCGTTAAGAATTTTTGAAAGTTGCAAATAATCAAATCTACATCTACTAATTCTTGTCAGTAATTACCTGGTGAAAATGTGAAAATGTTTATGCGTCGTCCGATGGAAAATGCGCATTCTCCCCTTCAAATTTTGTTCTTGCAAAATGGACGAAAATTTATACCGTTTGCGGTTATGGATTCTAGTGACGGGAAGCGTAGAGACTTTGACACAGTGAGCATGATTGGCACCCGCTATTTTTCGGAGAGTATGTACAGGGGATGTCTTCAGCTTTCAGTGAATTAGCCTCGGAGTTAGGGTCCCCGAAGTCAATTTATTGCGTTCTTAGTGAGCACGTGCGCTTCCAATGCTCCAGCTTCCAAGTTAATAGCGATTGAGGTGTCGTAAACCTCCAGACGCGACACAATAGTCAATGGGGTCGTTACTTTCGCGTCCATCTTGGACCCAGCACACCCGTCTACTGTTTTATGGATCGAGGACCATATGCGAAAAATTTATGAAATTACTTATGACCGATTCTTATTGAAGTGTGCGCCGAAATTGGCTCTACAGGTTTAACGTCAATTCGGAGTACGTATTTTATGGAGTCTATCCGGAGCAGCAGCTTTTAATAAAAACAGTATGGCCACTTGAATCTTGCGCCAAAACATCAGCTGTTCTGTCTTGCTTTTCACGAGAAAATGTATTAGCGAAATTTCGAAGGTTGGTTGATATTAAAATTGATTATTAACCTTACCGTGGTGCAAACCGATTCTCTGTACTGCATTGCAAAATAATTGCGAATATTTTTGTAATTTCTTTTGCGAAACTGGGTTTTGTAGTATCAATTTGCATGTAGATAGTATTTCAATGATCTCGTCGTAACAGAGTTGCGTATTACGTTACAATATTGTACGTTTTTTGGAACATAGAAATGATTTTCTCGAGCACGTCTACATAAAATCCAGAACTTGGCAAACTATAAAACTATAAAATGTAATCTGGTAAAAGCGCGAATTTCCCCGTAGTTTCAAAAATATTGTGCAGTTTCCCAGCAGAAGAAACTTCGAAAGTGCCGCAGTATAAAATCAGGAGACCAGCGCATATCGCATCTTCTCGCATGACACAGATCTCCTGCAGTCAAATATAGTTCCATTTATATTTGTCTTCTCTTGAAGAGTCTACTGGATTCCATATAGCTGCCAGCCAAAAGAACTGTTTTTCAGCCACCTTTAATGAAACGCCAGGCAAATATCACTAAGGAATTGATTTTTCCAAAATTAGCTTGTCAGCATACCCGGCCCGTCAAGTGGCCTCGCTGAAAATTGAATCGAAAAATTCGTAAAAATAACACCCCTACACTGATACGAAGAAACCACCGTGTCCAAGTATAAATAGCATTTGCAGTTTTTAAAAGCGCGTTCTAAAAACGAATCCGAGAACGACTCGGAGTGAATGAAAGCTTATTTCAGTTTATTTAAAGCTTATTTTGTTTGTTCGCGGTTTAAAGGAAATTTCGCCTTCATTGTATTTTTCATAAAAACGTTCAACACTTGTCACACTATTTAGTAAATGTCTGTCCGCAACGTTTTCCGGAGTAAAAAATGGATAGCTTCTAGCGTCAGACGTTCACCGAAAAAATCATAAGCTTGCAGCCGTCTGTGCCAAATGATGATATTTTTGATCGTTGACAAAGAAAATTGGCATAGATGTTCCTAGTGACTGCCATTTTCGGAGGCTTGACTAAAAAATCCTGTACACTTTAAAAATTAAAAAATTACTAGTAACACTATGCAGTTTCGAATTTTTATAACTGCACCGCAGTTTTGTCATTTTTATGACAAAAATGGGTAAGCACAATTTAAAGCAGTGGGCATATTGAAATGATTTAAAGCCGCCAGCGTATCGGTTTCAGCCGAATAAAATAATTAGAATGGTAAAGAAATTTTTATTTCGCCCCTGTGTCTTGCAATCAATGCAAATATTTTTTGCATAAAGATCCGCAGTCTAGTTGTAACAAATTAAGTACTATAATTTGTTTTACAGTTGGAACTGTGCCTTGCAACGTGCAGAAAGTTAATTTGGCTTTTGTGGCGGAAAACGTAAGGCAATGGTGGTCGCAGAGATGCGAGAATGTGTTGGTGGAACAAGATTTCCTCGGACGAGTGTTACAAGAGTCGCCGGAGCCGCGTCCCTGGTTTATTATCACCTGGCGCCGTATATTATTCCGCTAATTCGATTTCTTTGCAAGCTAAGACTTACATTTGACAATAAGTCTTCGGTGGTACAGGGGCAATTGTGCAGTCGTGTTGCGGCGCAGTGTTATACGGTTAATTATCACGGACGGTTCTATTTACGCTAATTACTTCGGGGGAGCAGAGGCGCAACAGTGATCGATGCACACTGACTCGTAATCAGTGTGTATACACGCGTACTCGGTCCAGGAGCCCTTATACCGAACTCGAAATTACACGAGGGGGTGGGGGAAGAAGAACGGAACGCTATAAAGCGCGTCGCTGCAAAGTCTCCGCAAACAGGACGAAAAGGAGAGAGAACCGGGTCGAATTTTGCTGTTATTGCAATTGCTCGGCAGCAGCGGCATCGGAACAGGGAAACATCAACAGAGCCGCGATACCACGGCAGCCCGCCAAATGTGCGGCCGAAAGTTTCGTAAACCGTAAAGGGTTCGATCAAAGCAAATATTTTGAAAACTTTCCCGCGTCTAATTCACGGTGAACCGTGGAACAATTTTCGAGCAAATTCGCCGCGTGCTTCGCCGAATTTTCGTAATGATTCGGTTTCCTGTTCCGTTTGAAATTCATTACGGCTCTCGCCTAAAGCGGCGCACGTCAAATAAACACGGACTTCTGGAAAGTTCGCGTATTATGGATATTACAGAGCGGTTTTCAGACAAGTAGACCGTTCTTAAGATGTGATCTGTTGATTCGCGAAACGGATGAAAATAGATGTTTGAAAATTGTTCTTTCTTTTTTAAACATTTTCATAATTTGAAGACATGGATACAACCGCAATGCTTTCTCGTACCGTTTCGAGGATCCAGATTAATTGATAAACTGGAAAATTTCTTTTGGGAACAAGGCAATTTGCGAACGATTACACGAACTTCTATTTCGGTGAAAGAGAAAGTTATATCAGAGGAAATTTAATTACCTTGGCGAATATCTACGATACTAGATTTAGAATTACCTTGGCGAAAGTATTTTGTATATCGTAAATGCTACAATTTTTACATTTAGAAAGGGATTGAGTATTGTAAATACTTTGTTAAAAAAAGATTTATTGAATAATCATATTTTCCTGAAATTCATGATTATGGAATTTAATATTTTAATGAGTTCCACTTAAACTCGCTATAATTGAAACTTACTGGCTAAGGAGATATTTAAATTTTAATACCGAGTGAATTTCTACATTCAGGCTGAAGGACCTACTTATGAACATCGACTGCAAGAGGATAGAAGTTGTATTCCTCGTGGGTACCGATTCAGAATATTGAAATAGAAACATATCATAAACTTTTACACGTAAATAGCTTAATACTTTTTTAGGTATTAATAATAATATACCACAAGAGCTGATAAAATTGCAGCTCATTATAAGAAACATTTTACGGAATATTCAAACACGTAGTAAACATATGTGCAACATAACATTATTTCAGTATTATTCCGTCAAAGTTTTATACAATGCGATGAAACTGTTAACTGTACAAATTAATTCTTCGCCTCCTATTCGAGAATTTATTAATTCAATAATTTAGTAATACAACAATTATGCTCAAAATAATCTCCATCACTTTCTATGCATTTTCTTCATTGTACAAGTATTTAATTAATCTGCAATATGGGGGTTAAAAGATTTCCAATCAAAATAAACTTACAATTACTTGAAATACGATCTTGAAAAAAAATTCCCTTCATTCTCCTTTACCAGGAAGTTTCAAACTAATATACATTTTCACTTATACATTTTTTCGTATCGTCAAAACGGCAGAAATATTTCAGGTGATTAATTATCTGATTATAATCGCTCAGAATCCGAGAATGAATCGTGATGAATGAAAATCGGCAGATCTGCGAAAACAAAATGGCAGAAAAAGGTTTGCTGGGCCAGTTTACTGTTGCATTTTCAAAAGAGTGTGGATTAGGAATGTGGAAAAACTACTATAAAATTGCCCAGGGGTTACGAACACCATACTACGGCCCTAACAGCGAACCGTTTTGGCACGGTCGAGATCCAGAAACGGCGAAACGTTAATCTACGTACACAAGCGTCTCGTCTCGATTCGCCCTGATGCTGGCCACCTGTCCCACGTGACAATTCGAGGCTACGACATCAGCCCGTTGGATGGATTGTTATAGGAACTTGGCAAACGGGGCTAATTACCAATCCGATCGGGTAAGATCGGATACGGTGCAACAGTAAGACAGAATCTCCTGTTTGCAGCTCGTAGCCCCGAGAATTGATTCTATACTCTGGAAATTCAAATCTGCATTAATTGCTTAATCCACTAGCACTCGGTTCACTTGAAGAAGATTAAGTTGTATAAACTAAGAACAGTGTAATAGGTTCCTGAAATTTTTACAAAACGCACGAGTCTCATTTGCTATGAGCAGCAAATTTTTCACGTCCTATAAATCTTTATGCAAAATAAAGATATTCTGCGTCTGCTGCAAAGGACAATAGTCATTTAGTATGTGAATGCTTTAAATTCTTTAAATTCTTCTTCTGTTTCAAATTACAGCCACTTTTGCCATAAAATCTAGCTACGAGTATGAACGTTTATTAGAGTCGTGAAAAATATTTCGGTAGACGTAAAACACTTTCAAAATTAAACTCAATACAGCGAGTTCTCGATACGTGTCAACAACACGGGTCTTGTCAGCGTCGTGTATCGTGCAGGAGACATACGGGAGCCGTGTTGTGTTTACACTCCTCGGCGTCCGAGGCCTCTCGACGTTTATCGCCCAGGCTTTGGCGACATATATAGAGAAGTCACTGCATTATGAAGACAGAGAAGCCTTGATTAACCCTTAACTACTATAAACGTTGAAACTAACTACTATATACTAAATTAATAATATTGAAAGGTATGCAGACGTGCTATAGCAGTTCGGGGTCAATTAAGTTCAAACGAGTAAGTATACGAAAGGGAAAACAGCTTGTTTGAACATTGCCAGCGAAACATAGCGTTCCCCGAAGTCAAAGATGCCGCCGATACCAGGACGAAGAGGATCGTGATCCCCTAAACGTTGTAGCCACTCGAAAAATGTTCGAGGCTATCGATCGCCGTCGCCAACGATGAAAATCGCGATTCGTGCCAACCTCGGGCAGCCTCGGCTCAAGTATTCGCGGATCGCTCGGTCACCAAGCTTTCCCCCTTCGGAGCGAGGTTAGGTCAAGCCGCAGTGGGTTAGGATAGGTCAACTCAGGTCGATCTGCCGCGCGTACGCCAGTCTGCGTTTTACGATGGCGGCGCGACAGTGGTTTGCCGGACCTGGGGGTTGGGGTTTAGGGGTTGGGGGTTGGTGGTGGGGCGAGGGTTAGGGGATGGCGGGAGGGTGGTTCAGGACCGGTCGAACCGCAACCTCACCCTCCGCAATTACAATGCTAATTCCGTGTACACGGCCTTCTACGCTTAATCGTCGCGCGATTTTCTTTACCCTTAAGCCACCACCGGCGGACCACCCCCACCCCCACCCTCCCCTTCCCCGATTATCGTGGAACGCGTGCACGCAACGTGAATCTCTCTCTCTCTCTCTCTCTGTCTCTCTTTCTCTCTCCGCGTCCCGCGACAAATGCCCCTAACGAGCGGAAATTTCAACCTTAATATCGCTGATGTACAGTGTGCCGGAATCACCGCGGTACACGAGATTTATAACCAAGGATAAAAACGGGCTTTCGGGCGTAGACCGTGGCCAAGGAGCTTTTGTGCGCTGTGAAAGCGCCAAGAGAATTTTCAGGAAATTCTGACTTCAACCCTCCTGTTCTCCGGGGTTCTACAATGCGCGTGGAAGGCACTGGCATACTCGGTCTTTCTGGCGATAATAGCAAATTTATGGTATTTTATTGTATGTAAGAATGTTATGTCGCTGCAGTCACGTTTTCAGAAAACGAATGTAAGAGAATATCACCCCGCCACTGATTTCGATAATAGTTGTAAGAAACGGTTAAAATTCGATATATGTGGCTGATCAAATTATTATTGCATAAGCTGACAATTTTCAAGTTTACAGTGAAACTCCAGCTACACTGAATTCTTAGAATTTGTGGACGAAGTACTGATGTTTGAAAATTACAAATGTGCAATTGTGCAATATTCTACTAATTTCTATGATGGAACAAGAGACATTTGTGTATCAATGATAAAAACAGTTGGCATTAGTAAAATTATATGTATAATAATTTACAGACACAGAGTAGTAGATGTATTTTTGCAGTTTCAGCACAAACATTTTTTTCACTAAAGTAGAACGTAATGTATGTCTTGCTAAAATGTTTCATAATATCTAGGGTCCATTTCGAAGGGAAAATGGCTAGCATAATAGAAAAGGAAAGAGGAATGTTTGTGCAAGTATATGCTGTGTTTGAACTGGCTCCCGAGTTACAGTCCGTTTGCCAATATTGTAGTAGAATAATTCCATGCTTTATAAAGTAGTACTCGAAAGGATTTCTTGTGATATTTACACTGTGCGAAAGAACGCAAAGCAATGAAAAATGTGGTTCCTTTTGATGGTGTGTATCCACTTACGGGAGCATTTCTATCATGAACAAATGAATTAGAAGTATGAATTTGATGGCTCGTTTCAGTTGAGAAATCTATTGCCTGATAAAAACAACCAAACCTCATTTGTTTAAAGCGTGTGTGATTCAATTTTACGAGGCTCTAGTGCTAATTTTCTCGATACGTTATGCTGAACTATAACAATTAACATTATCCAAGGCCGCAAGCAGGTCCAGTAACCGCAAAAAAATTTCTGTAATTCACTTATTTTCTTTAAACTCATAACCCTATATAGAGCAATACAACATTTCGTTAAAAATCGGATATAGTGATGCTGGTATTATTAAAATAATGGAAATTGGTTTGATGAAATCGAAGACGCTTCTAAATGGCTTTATCCCTGATAAAAGCAATCTATTAGCAATGAAAATAATCGACGTGGTTAGATTATGTGGTTTACCCATGCATATTTTACGTCGCCGGTTAATCAAATGCTCCGCGTACATAATATCACATTATATAATATATAATTGTTAATTTTATATGTACACAGAGGGGTAACAATCGCCTGGGGTCAAATGTTAATTTTAATCAAGGTGTCTGCCATTTGCAAACGCATACCGCGAACAATGATCGCGGTAATCGAAGTTTCTCAGGTTCTCTGGAATAACAATATCAAGGCGAAAATTTTTACTTCTCCCGGCAAAGTAGAAGTATCCGTGCGTTCCGCATTATCGAGTTACCCCCCCCCCCCCCCCAATATCCCCAACCAAGTTAATAATTCCATTCGTTTTTTGTCGACTTAGCCCCTGTACCAGTACTGTAATATTCACATCGCCGTATGTTGCCGCGGACGCTTCTTTTATTTAAAGAAAAAAATTCTGCTTCGAAAGTAGCGCGCGAAGTGAACACAGTATAGCGCACTTTTAAACGAAGAAAACTGCGACTTTGCGAGGAATTCTAAGATCAAAAGTCAAGTATATTTTTTTTAATTTTATGTAATCGTGTTTCCGGAACTAACTAGCTTCGAATTTTTTACGAAATTCTATTTACAATATTCATTCATCTATTTAGCAAAGTTAACTTGTTTGATGAGCTTATGAAATGAGAAATGAATTTTTCGAGTCTTGTTGCGTTAAATATCCGATTAGTTTTCTGTTATTCCACCCCATTGATTTACAATTTTTTAAAATTCTGAGTCACTAAATTATTCTAGTTCGTATACTTTATGATTACTGAAATATTAAAGATGCTGTCAAGAAAGATAGTTAAATAAATTGCCTTATTTATATAATAAAAGTAATCTTGTTATTAACGGCATTGTCAGGTATATAACAAGCAATATCTAGCACTACGAATACACATACGAATATTTGAAATTACTATGAGTTCACAATCAGTGTTATCTCCGTGTAATTGCACTGGTTATTAGCAACAATATCATAGCGAGCATTGTATATGATATTGTAATGATTTCACTGGTAGTAATGGTTTGTATCAACCTCTCCTATATTATAATTGCTAGTCCAGCTATTTTGATTGGTACAACATGTAATGGAACAATAATGTCTGTAGAAAGAATAATACACTTTGTCAAACTTTGACAGTGCTTTTGCCCTAATTACGTGCAAATTCTGTTGCTTTGCAACTGAATGGCGGCTTTGTTCGCACAAGCAACAACTAATAATTGAACGCTGATCACGTGCCACGGTATTCTGCTCGCTTGACATTCGTTATTTTCGCAGCTCTGTTCCTTGTTAGAGGATCGATCGCGACGGTTTTCGACGCATCCCATTATCGTCTCGTTATGGAAAAGCTTCGCGACGTTTCGCGTTACGCAACGTTGCGTCAAAAGCACTAAACCGTCGCGTCATGCTGGCTGCGGCCTTATGCTATATTCCTTTTTAGCGTAACGTAAGGCAATTGCGTAACGGGAAAAATGCGCGGGTTTAGGTCGTCTATTCGCACAGGCACAGAAGGTTCAGCTCCGATCGGACAAACATTCTTTATTGAATCGTTTATGCGTATCGTGTGACGCATATCGGAAACCAAACGAAAGAGGTATTATTAAAGTATTACTATACTGAAACGGAATCGTATCCGTGTCTCTGCGGTTAATACAAATCGGCCTTTACGTTCGCGAACGTGCACGGATCGATCGCGTTCGAACGGTCGCTGCGAAAAGTGGCGAAGCGTCGGTGCAAGACCGACTGCAACCCGATGCATCGGGAGATGCACCGCGATGCATCCCGTCGCAACAACGGAGGTGCGGGACGCCTAATTAATTAGTCCGGCTAGACGTAATGCGCGTCCCGCGATTATGTAACGGACGACAGCCGACGGGATACCGTAATTACACCGGTACGGAATATTCAATTGGATACCTAACTCGCTAATAATCGACACGACGGTATTAACGGAGCGTGGAATATTGATGGCGTACTAATTTCCTGCGACGACGACGACGATCCCGGATGATCTTTGAGACGTACCGTGGAAAATTAATACCCGGATAGCTCGATCCGCGAGTTCCCGCTTATCCGACCAGTTCCGAGCTCCGATGTTTAAATGGATCACGCGCACCAACCGAAGTGGATGACAGACTCGGCGGCGGCCAATCAGACCGGTTGCCAGTGGAATTTTTAACACCCTCACTGACAAATCGGAACCCCCCAAAAAATTCCACATACAGCGAATTCTCGATATATGTCAACAACACGGGTCTTCCCAGCGAGTCATGTTTACAGTCCTTGGCGTCCGGGGCCTCTCGAGCTTCGTGGCCCCTCATGGAGTATACCCCGCGGTAGTGGGGATAATTCTACGACGTTTATCATCCAGGCCTTGGCGACAAATATAGAGAAATCACTGTAATTATACACTAAGTTTACGGAATATCAAGGGGGTCTGTGTCGGGTTGGAAAAATTGATTTTATTTTCCTTTTTTCGAATTTTGAAAATCCAATTTGATTCGAATGCATTTTCCCTTTGTAAGAGAACGGAATTAATAAAATTGACGGAGATACACTGAAGAAATAAAATTTTGATACGATAAAAAATTATGAAAAGCTTCAAACGCGTTTTTCGAACTGGTGAACATATCCGAATAGTGTGCTATCGTCACGTGACTGTTGTGCTCGCGCTGATTGTCGTTACTGGGTCGCATGATTGCGCAGTGCCCGCTATCGATTGAACTCGCTAGGTCTTTGCTATAGAATTAATTAGAATGGCTTTGCCATCGGCTTAAATCCGGCCCTTCTATATCTATCGAATTCTGTCCGCGCTGTACTACACACCGAAACGAAATAAAAGAATAGACATAACACAGCTTATAGCCGGCTCTCGTGGCTTATAGTCGTTTGTCGTACCAAGCTGAACAGTTGAGCGCTAAGTACGGAAATTAATATTGACACAATTCAAGCGAAAGTCAAACACTAGTTCAAGGTTTGCTGATAATACGAATAATCAGGTCGGGCCAGAAGTTTCTTCGCATTTCAGTCACGTGTATAATTCAACTTGGCACTTCGTGACGCACCATTACACTTTCAATTAAGTCAAATACTTACACGTACGTACATCATTGATTGAAGTTGTAAAATATGTTTCATTTAAATTGTTTCAAAATTCCCCCAAACAATGAATTTATGGATTTACCTGCTATATGCATGTTTATACCGATTAATATATCAAATCGTATTTTTATGTTGTATTCGTTTATAAATACAGTGATTTCTCTATATATGTCGCCGAGGCCCGGATGATAAACGTCGCGGAAATATCCCCACTACCGCGGGATGTACCCCACGAGGGGCCACGAAGCTCGATAATACTTCAGCGTGGATCAAAGAATAGTATCTCCTGGACGATATATGTCGCTGGCAAGACCCGTGTTGTTGACATATATCGAGAATCCACTGTAATATTTTTATTATTCAAATGTACCCGTCGTGATGTGTTTTATATTAAATTATATTAGCCTGTGAGTCAAGTATACAGAGCAGTGATGAGCATGGTAGGGGCCCCTCCAACGCCTACTGGAAGGGGAAACTGAGCGCTATGGTGGGGACGGTCTTGTCTCAATTCAGACAAAAATGCCCATCCCTGATACAGAATATTTGACTCGAATAGTTCAGTTTGTTATCGACAATGTCCCAAAAATTCGCGACAGAAACATACATTAGATGTTCTGTTTATCGCCATACCAACACGAGTGCCAACACTATCGTCGATGGGTACACTTCCAACCGTGGTTACCGATGCCTTTTACAAGATCTCCAGATCTAGATGTCGTGATCCCACTATTACGGGTATCGCGTGTCTTACCTGGGTTAGTATCGAGATTCAAAACCTCGGATTCATCAGTATCAGTTTGCATGACATAGCAGTTACAGGTTTCCGATAGTTAGCAGGTATCGGATTACCCAACATTTATCAATAATTTCTTAACGATCTAAGCCGGTATCGGTAATAGAGATGCAGTTCTCGTTGCACTCTTCATAATGGCGTGTCTGGGAACAGCAGACACCTAGCGGTGAGTAATGGGCTATTTTCTCATCGAGCAATGATTGAGAACGTTAGAGGCATTAACTATTAGATTAATAGGAAAGTTGAAACCATTGTTTAAGGAACCGATTCGTTTTAGGCAGTTAATTGAATTGAACCTTTGACATTGTTCATCGTTCAATCCCTTCGTGTAATAAAATATTGATTTTTGCAAATAATTTAAATACATGTAGGTAGTAATTTTTTCACTTTTGTTAGTAAATAAATTTTATAAAAGATTTAAAACTTTCTCAAAAACTGATGGAACATGTGAAAACCTTTAAAAACACAGCAAATAAACGATTTAATATTCAGAGATCAGGAGAAATACACATTTCACTTTATCCGTATTTTATATTTGTCAAACATAAAATACCTTTTAAATAAATATGTAGGGAAACGGATTAACATTTGATCAGAAAAACTAACAAAAAATCGCAGACTTTAATGTATCAAACAAATACAATTTCTTCGATCTGTTGTAGCGTACAATACCTCTGAATATCATATTCAAACAATATAAAATTTTTCCATGCTTGCTATTTGCAGTAGATTAAATCTATTCTAACCTTATCTATTTAAAAGTAATTGGTCACATCCATTCTTGAGTCTACCGAGATCCTGGTTTCTAGCATTCTCTGATAGCGGTTATTGAGTCCATTTTGACCCAAATTTGCAAACGCTCTAATTTCCAACTTTCTCAGAGCCAGTTCGAATCATTAGCCATTCACATTGAATCCAATTAGAGAATTAATTTAGACTTCAGTGAAGAGGGTCCGAGAATGAAAAAAAAAATTCATAAATTCATCGCTGCCATAAATCGTTAAAAACGTCCGTCGTCCAAGGGTTAACGAGTACGCGCAACTCTACAGACTTTTGATTATCGTTAAAACGGAAAGCAGTCATCATTGTTCCAATGATTGTTCCCCGAAGGTTAAATTCGGCAGGAAAGCTGGTCGTTATTAGGAACCGTCTATTGCTTACAGCAAGTAGAATTTGCTAACCATGAAACCATCCGGGGTTAACAGATGAGGTTCCAACAAAGTTCATCCGAAATATCCAGACGGCATGGGAATTTCGATTTGCGCGAAAACAGCGCATCAACCACGAAATTGAGCTCCCGGAGTTTCATCCTCTCGACTATCCATCCAGCTTTCGCACTTCCACCGCCCCTCTGCCGGAGGACCCCACCCGGACCCGCGCGCCTATAAAGGGTTGTTCATACAACAGAGAAGGCGGAGGAGAAGTTTGGTGCTCGGCCACTTGCGGAATACCGTCAGGAGGCAGACAGCGACCACTAATCAGACTGTTTCCACTTAATTTGCCGGGGTAATTAACCGTCTCATTCGCCTGCGCCGACCCTAAAGCCATTCCTGAACCTAAACCCGGGTACTCTATTATGCACGGAACCTATTGTGCCCGAGGACGGCCCTCTGAAAGGAAGCGCGCCGCGGAAACGTACGATTTCCGTCGCAGCCGGTCCCCTTGTTTCGAGATGCTCGAAACTGAACGTCAATTCAGACCATGGTGTGAACCGCTTAACACCTTCCATGCCGAGCCACACATAGAATTATTTACTGGAATGCAGGAAATCATTTTTGCGCTGGTGCATCCACTATGACACATTCTCTAAGGATCCGTATCATGCAAGAGCTTCTATTAACCCGTAGAATTATTTATTGGAGCGTGAAAAATCATTTTTGTGCTTATTATATCAAGTGTCAAAAATTGTTTAAGGATCTGTACGATGCAAGAGCGTTTTTGTTTCATTAACACCGGATTCATGGAGACCTACATGTCACTGATAGAAATGGCAGAAATTGCAGAAATTGCTTCCTAATAAGTGGTAAAATTGAATTTATTCAGATTTAAATAATTTTTATTATTTAGCCTTTACGTAAAATGAAAATATTCTGCGCCAATTGCAAGAGTTAATAAAATTCGTTATCCTTCGAAACCGAAGAGCTTGAAATCGAATATTAAACCTTTTATGGAATAATTAAGGAATTTAAATAATTATAAATAAATACAATCGAATTTTAAGGGAAGAATTGAAACCTTTTAGTTCTAATTTATTCATTTCTATCTTATAATTTTTAAAGGCTTCTGAAAGTAATCTTACAGAATTAAACTATTACACGAGCCATCGCTGAGGACCAATATATTTTTATTAACAAAGGCTCGAGTCTAAGAGACGAAACTACCCCATAGGAATTGGTTCGTGAATTTAAATAACCTAAATTATTTTGTTATGCGTCGGCACATTCGAATTTATTCGTGTAGCATACTATTCAAAGTGATCTTCAAAAGAAAGCTTTGTGGAAAAGTTAATTTTTTTTTTAACATTTTCTTGATAAGTTCGATTCCGCGCACAGAGAACTGGAGCAGAGGCAAATAAATTCGTTGCCTGTATATGCAGCTTCGAAATATGAATAAAAGATAAAAGAATAATTACCCGCTTTTTGTTGAATAAACATGAGCATTTTGATATATGTATGTGCAACAAAATCATATTTCTTTTTGAACGAGATTTCCATTATTTCCAACGAGCGAAATATTTGTAGAGCAAGCATTCATAATAACAGGGTCCGAAGTATAATGTATGGATGATCTCCGAGTTAAAACAAACAGCAGACGGAATGCAAACAAAAAAAATTTCCTTTCGTAAATACATCGTTTTATTATACCAAGAGATATTCCGCGGGGCGAAACTAGAGTTTTTATGGATTTTTTTTTATGAAAACGGAACACCGAAAACACATGCAAATTGATTTCGTTCGTTTGAAAAATTTATTTTAACCGTTTTTAAGATCAAAATATAATAAAAGTATTATTAGTTCTATTAGATTAAAACTGAATCATTTAAGAGTATTTGTGTTCAACCATTATTCTTGGTAGTGCAACCATGGAATTGAAGCTTGAAGTTAAGTCTTCAGGTTTTTATTATGCAGGGTGTCCCAAAAATGTATTTCCTTGAAAAGTGTGATTCCTAAGGCCATTCGAATCAACTTTTTCCTTTACGAAAATCTTCTCCGCGGCTTCGTTAAGGAGTTATTAACGAAAAACACAGACCAATCAGAGCGCGGCTACAGCAGACAGACTCCGGCTCGGCGACAGGTGGCGCTGAGCGCGGCGTTGGCATTGGCCGAGCCGGTGTCCGTCTGCTGCAGCCGCGCTCTGATTGGTCCATGTTTTCCGTTAATAACTCCTTAACGAAGCCGCGGACAACATTTTCGTAAAGGGAAAAGTTCTTCCAAAGAATCTGAGGAATCACCCTTTTCAAGGGATTACAACATTATCGGACACCCTGTATTTTTCATCGAACGTATTGTTAGAGAAATATAAGCAAAACTGAATGACTTCGTTGACGAAACCTAGTTGACAAATTTTTAGTATAGCAATATTCTGGACGAGTCGATATAAACAAGTTGAAACTCATTTCAACTGTATTGAGAATCGTATAGGATGAAATCGAGCAATACAAAGTGGTTTAATTAGAATAAAATAAGTCGATCTCCAACATTTTGATGATATTCTACAAAATAGAAAAATCTCCCGGAACCTCTGAGGGAAATTTCGAAGCGGTATTTCGGAATCAAGATTGTTTTTCCATCAGCGAACCAGACCTGACGAATTAATATTCGATAGCTGGCATGCTAATTTAATGCAACGCTCCCTGTTTTCGGATAAATGCGCCGGGCAAAATAACTGCACTGTAGCACGACATCAATTTCATTTTAATTTACACTCAACGCGCTCGCAACATGCTTCGTCCATCTTCGTTACACAATTTTATTTGCAGTCGAATCAATTTCCAGCGGCGTCTCGTGTTGCGTTATTCATGGTTTAATGTAAAAACTGGCGACATTATATTTTCAACGACATTTTTCACGGAAGAATCGCCGCCGCAAAAGGAGAAAAACGCGACGATTAGCAATTCTATGGCGGTGTTAGTATACGCGATGTGGAAACAAAAAAAAAACGAGAGAAAATAACGGCTAATTAAGTGACACGGTTTTACAAAAAAGGAAAAGTTTTCTTTAACTTCTTGATGTTGATTGTTGACACTTGACAATTTTCAGTGTGGAAGTTGCAGAATGAAAAGGAATGATCGCGGCTTTCACGTTTGAGAAAAGTGGGCATCGACATTATTTAATCAGGGGTATTTCTGGATCTGCTCGAATTATGCAATTACGAATTTCCGCTTTGTATCCAGTAGACTGACAGCGAAGGACGTTACAAGCGAATTCGGATTGTAACGAGCTTGTCGGAGAACAAACTTCCGAAGCTCCATGACGGCTTATGAAAAACAATGTTCAACGTCCAGCCGCGGGAAATGTTGCATCCGCTTCGCGATGCGAGGCATCTAGGGAAATGCAATGCTATTACAGTTCGCAGTACCGTGATATATTTAACTTCGTTAAAATTTTTTACCTTAGCTGCTGCTCCTTGGTTTCCGACAAGAAAGTTCAATGTTCACGGAACCGGGATCGGTGGACGTACAAATGACTGCGTTGAAATAATAGTAAAATAGGATTTTTAATATTCTCTCTGCAATCTCGACCAGTTGCAATTTTTTCAAAATTTTTCCTCTAGCAAACCAATTGGTCTAACTTCTTAAAAATGACGAATATGATCCTCGGAAGGTACGGACGCCGCCATTTTATTACAGGGTTGTAAAAAAATTATACTGTTTGGAATATTTTGAGCACAGACTGCTTTATCGAAAATTGTAAAAAAATACGTGTTTCCTCTTCAACGATCGGTACAGAACTAAAGGCAAAACAAATTCTTTGCAAATAATTCATTACTTATGGGTACCCCTAATATTAATGGCAGTCTCTGTACACACTGCGATCAAGACAAAAGTGCAATCATTTTTCTGCGGTTTGCGTCAGAGCTCAAAATCCATTAGCTGGATCCGAAAATTTCGTTTCGTATAACTTTATTCGCCGCTTCCGCAAGCGTTGGGAACTTCATTAGCGATAACTGAAGGGAATGCGGGCTGCGTTAGTACAAGAAGATCAACGGAAGGTTACCAGACGCAGGCAAACGAAGGCAACGTAAACGAGCAACACAACTAAATCACGCTGCACACGATAATGCCCTCCCAATGACGCATCCGAGTGAACTGACAGCAAAACGCTGTAAGCTTCGCCTTACGGAGGGTCGAAAGGGTTGACGCTTGTGTCGCGGCCTCGAATATCACCGGGGTTGCCAGACGAGGGTGAACCTGATGCGTAACAACGCAGTTAGGTATCTATTATCCGCCCTGTAGAATCATGACTGCGTACAAAAAGCCCGCACCTGCTTCACGGTTAGTATGAACCGTGTTATTCCGCGGTCGAAGCTAACGAGCCCTAACCGAGCATTCATGTTTCCGGCTCGCCTTCCTACTGTCTCCCTCTGCACTTCTGTTTCGATCACGGAATGTTTGTTGGAAGGTCACCGTCGTATCTGCATGCATCGAGACTCTCTCCTCTTCAAGGGCGCATCGTAAGATTTTTGAGAAGTTTTCGCACAGGAATTTGACTCGAGTACAGTGAATTCTCGATATATGTCAAGAACACGGAACTTTCCAGTGACGTGTATCGTGCAGGAGACATATCCGAGCCGTGTTATGTTTACACTCCTCGGTTCCGAAATTATAACAGCTCGAACACCGAGAATTTTAGGAAAATCAAAAATCTAGTGTGCCAATATTTTCTGACACTATTGTACGTGTTTTGCGCGGCACTGAATGTACAGTGCACGTTCAGAAAATTGACTAAGGAGATTGTACGCTCGCTGTCACAGAAGGTACCTGTAAACAGACTTTTTAAACAATTTTTTGACCTTGTACGAGAGTGTACGGTATAGCTGAGAGTCCGCGTATCACTTGGGGTGTTGCGATATTTTCTGAGCGCAACGGCAACACGAATTCAACGGAGCAAGCTAACAATTTGCGCCGGGGGGATTTTAATTTCCGAGAATTCACACTCCATTTTCACCGTCTTCGGGAATCACGAAGACTCCCCGGGCTCAACGGAGTGCTTTTCACAGTCGATGCCCGGGATCATACTGACAGTGTTCCAAGTAGTTCGCTGCATTAGCCGCGGAGAGCTGCAATTGGAATGCGATGCAGCCCCGATGGACCTCCGGGAATACGAAGACGATGGAAAACAATGATTCAAGCCGATACTGCGGAGAGTAGAGGACGGAAATGGTGAAACAATGAGTTCGGGTATGGAAGTACGCACCGGTGTGCAGGGAAGTCACGTACTTTATAAAACGTTGCGCAGCAACCGAGATATCGGTGGTAGTGACGGACACGAACTGCGAAGAAAACGCCGGAAGAACGGGAGAGCAGAGAAGAGGGGAGGGAGAGAGAGAGAGAGAGAGAGAAAGAGAGAGAACGAAGATAAAAACGATCGTATTTGCTAGGGGGGGGGGTAGAGGAGGGTAGCGCTCTAACGGAACATATGGTTTCCGTGGCAATATGGTGGGAAGAGAGGTACTTTTACTCGATAAATGCCACGAAAATGAGCTTTTTTCAGATATGCCCACCCACGGCTCTTTCGATCTTCAATCTATCCTCGCTCTTTTGTCTCGGCTCGCGCAAACCACGTGATTTTTCGGTTCCACCCCTCGCCCCTCCCCTCGGGAACGTGGTAACAAACGACCTCTTCAATGAGGTCTCACATTTTCGGGTTTTACGCTCTCGGATACTTTTTAGCTCTTCATTCTTCTTCCCAGTCTCCTTTCGCGTCTTTTCGTCGGAATCATTTATATTTATTCCCCGTTCCGAACGATTCTCTTTCAACAACTAAAATTACAAGTGTAGTTGCACTTGCACATGAGCCTCTCAATTGACAAGTGAATTAAGACCACCATCTTAATATCGCACCATCGAAACTTTGTACAGTAATTTATCTATACATGTCGCCAAGGCCTCGATGATAAACGTCGCGGAATTATCCCCACTACCGCGAAGCTCGGGAGTCCTTGGACCGCGAGAAGTGTAAACACAACACGGAAATATGTATTAGCATTGCATAAAATTTATTGTCGATTTTTATTAGTTTCTTATGAAATATCTAACGTTTTAACTTAACGATTACCTATGTGGAACTTACCAATACTACACTAAAATTAAAGACTTCGACGAAAGAGATTCATCGACGTATCCATCGCGGAGTGTCCGGATACTTTTGACCGGTATTGTATATCGAGAATTCACTGTAATAACCCTACCAAAAATTCGGAACAAGTTGTAGCTTTATTGTAAGAAAATAAATTGAAAATGTAGTATCTATGACAGTACAATTTGAAATAAAAATCCAAAACATTGGATTTAAGCTACCGCTCCAGAAATAAGTTGAGTTGATGAATAAAATAAGCTATCTATTTCAATAGCAAACGATTTTTCGAATTTTGGACTTATTCCACTTGTCAACTATGGGGCGCGTAAGAAACGTTCCAGTCCAATGAGAATAAAGAAAATTGTATAAACAAATGGAAGTTTGCAAATTGACAGTTTCGCGCTATCGTATGTTTACACTCCTCGGCGTCCGAGGCCTCTCGAGCTTCGCGGCCCCTCGCGGGGAATAACCAGCGGTAGTGGGGATAATTCCGCGACGTTTATCGTCCAGGTCTCGCCGACATATATAGAGAAACTACTATATACCGAACCAAATATATGTTTCGCGAATCAATAACAAGAGGCTACGCTTGGTTTTACACGATCCATTAATGCGCGAAGGAAGAACAAATTACCCGGCATCTCGCGCACCGATAAAATTCACGAGCGGCGGGCCAGCCGCATGGTTCCGAAGTATCGTCTAGGATCCGATCGTAATTTCTCGCGGACCGAGTGGTTTTTATTCTGGCCATCACGTTCCTCGTTCGCCCCGTCCGCATCGGCCACGTTTCTTTCGTTCCCGCGGATAATATCTCAGCTCGCGCGCAGCAGCGGAGCGGCGAGTTTAAATTTTCACGAGCGGCCGGCGCGATTAACCGCGCGAAACACGGCCGACTCGGCTCTGTGACCGCGGTTCAGCACTCCCGATGAAAATATTAACCCGAAGACACCTCCTCGCCCTCGGGCGACGAAGACTGTCTTCTCATTCCCCGGCGTTCGCCCAGCGACGGAATACTTCATCCGGCGCGTGTCCCGCCCGTAGAAGCGACGCGCTCGCATTTAGCACAGAATATATTCCGCGCACGATTCCACATAAATTCCCCAGGTTCCGGCCGCGGTTGTACATAAAACCTTCCGCCTTTATATACGACGTTATTTTTCTGTTATACGAGTGTATACCGCGGCTGACATGTTACTCTGTTTACGAGCCGCCGCGCCGCGCCGCGCCATTGCCGTTGCCGTTGCCGTTGACGTTGCCATCGCGCTATTCCCAAACACAACGCAAATACAGCCTCTATAGAATTTGCCAACGGACGGACTTACGCGTTCGCGCGAAACACCATCGTCCCTCTTCCCCTACCCTCGCAACAGTCGACTACAACCCCCTCTGAATTATGCAATATCTCTCGCATAATGTATAAATCGGGTTTCCCCGAGGCTCGCCGGGGTTCCCTATACATCGACAATGCTTGACGGACGTTTTATTAGACGCGGTCGTTAAATATTTGTCGGCAAATTCCGGGAATAGGGAAGGACGGCCACTTCCGGCGGTATCTTGTGTATTCACCTTGCCCGCCCGTTGACATTCTTCCGCACATTTTATGAACGGTACAGTCCAAATAATTTCGGCTTTAATCTAATATTGGACCGCAAGTTTCTTCGGGTCTCTTCCGTGATTCGGTCTAGACACGGTGAAAACTCTGGGCAGGCTTGACTCGGTAAGCTACACCGTGAAAAATGATTGTCGGTTGAAGGGTGCTTACGACTGTTTTTATCGTGACTTTACTGTGTATTTATGAGAAGCGTACTCGACGTTGTTAGCTGATGGAACGTCCGGCCGCGGAAATTCGCGAGGTCGGTCGGAAATCATTTTTATCTGTTCGCGGCTCTATTTGTGTCGCGATAACGAAATTATTTATTGCATATTCCGCTGTGCTTTAGCTAGCCACTGTGCGGAAGAATTATTATTACGAATATTTAATTACCGTGTGTTGAGCAGCAGTACAGTGATTTCTCTATATATGTCGCCGAGACCTGGATGATAAACGTCGCGGAATTATCCCCACTACCGCGGGGTATTCCCACTACATTAAACATGCGGTAATTTATAAAAATAATTAGTGCTTGCTACCCCCACACTTTTAGCAATATTTTAAAAATAATATACACCCAAAGAAATAAATTTGGTGAACAATTTCTCATGTATGCGTCCTTGGAATCTTAATAATTTTAATTGAAAAATATTAGAATCCGTCATTTTGGGTCCCGTAAACCTAGTGTTAAACATGCGAGATTTTTCTATGGGGAAGGACCGCCCTGTGACAAGCTCCCGGTCTCCTTACGGTTTACGCTCGCGGGAACCCTACGGATATGTTACGTAAACCATAACGGATGTATCGATAGGCAGTGAATTGTCCTCCCGTTGTGTTTGCTCGCAACGACTCCATCGCTCTTCTGACTTTCCTCGAGCAGGACGCAGGAGGAAAAATCGAAAGAGGCGATAGAGGAGGCGTGCCCCTCAATCTACGAGGTGACACACAGTTTTGGGAATGATGGAGCTCCACTACGGGACAACCCTAATCGATAAACGTAAATTCATACATAATTCTTTTGGACACTTCTTTTCAAATTATACAACGCCTCCAGCTGTCTCTTTTCTATATCAAAACAAGAAGAAGAAGATTTCTAAATACTTCTCAAGCAATTTTCATATTTAGACCCTCACTGCCTCGCACCATCCCTGCAAAAGTGACATAACTCAAAAAGCACAATTTTTATGTTATCACTATATAAATGTAGTAGAGACGCTCCTCAACCAATTATGAAAATTTCGTTCATTCGTCTTCATAATTTGATCAACACAGGGCAGTTGTGTCGCTGTTTTTGAATTATGTGGTACTCTGCTGTATCCTACAAATGCGCGTTGGTGTTAGGTATGTTGTGACTGGGCTGGTTTCGCAGGATTAAAAAATGCACATGAATTTGTTTTATTAGCATCACTGTTCTCGCTCATAAACTTGAATAACAAAATACTGACCGATTATTTATGTTCACAATTTTCCACCTCTCTTGAAAAACATACGTTTACGAGTAGCGTAACATTTGCAGAGACTGCGATATGAAACAAAAACGTATAGAATTCTTTTGTACGGTGAGAGCTCGTAAATCAAATTTATCCTTCTGTAAATAAAGTTGCGAAGACTTCGGACAAAGTAGAATTAAATAAAATTGTTCCACGTGCATCGACGGTTCGGATAAATTAAAAATCGGAGGTATTAAATGCTGCTCCACTTCGTTTATTCTTTGTTCGTATTTATATGAAATAAATGTAGCAATCAGAATTATGGAATTCTGGAATTCCACTGTGAATTCTGAAATTTTACCATTTACTTTACCGTGTTCTTTATTGTTTAACGAATTTTCTGGTTGGCTTCTTTTCGAGGGTAATCGAAGATTTGTCGAGTATGTACAGACTTCAACTGGAACGACTGGAATCGAAGTGACCCGATTTATGATCCGCTTACGGCGGCGAAGCAGATTGGACTTCTGATTCGTGCAACTGTCTCGAAATTCTACTGCTACAATTAATCATTAATAACAATTTGTACATCCTTCCCAAACTGCTTTATTATTTCTTCCTATTTTCTTACAATTTTGCACTACCCTTTATCGATCATCATTGATTATATTAAACTTTCGGAGATGAACAATTTTCACAGAAATTTTACATGATGTGCCCACTAAACGCGAAGCAACGTTACAAGGACAACCTAGCAACATAATTCTAGTTCCGATTGTAAAAAGATGTTCATTGAATATAGGTACCTGTCAAGTTCGAAGAAAATCAACAACAAGCTTGAAAAAGCACCTTCTAAATTTTCCATCTAGACACAAACAAAAATCTCTTTGCGACCAATAGCAATTAAAAAAAAAATTATTTACGTGTTATCTAGTAAATTAATCCTAAAATCTCTCTAAAAAGAAAACGAAATACGAGCAGTTCTATTTTAAAGAAGTTATCCATTTTTAAAGAGTGTACGAGTACTTTCTTCACCATAATTGACAAATGGTCCCTTTTATTTACCCCTGACGGCAGACCGTCGGTTTCATATTCCGATCGGAGATATATCCGCAGCCTTATCGATGTGAAAGGTAAAAGAAAAAAAAAATTAAAATCATCTCGCGAGCTTTTCGACCAGACCATGTTTCTTTTAATCGCTCCGCGCAACCGGAGGTCCTGGGTTCTTCGTTCGCTCGTCCTGCGGACCGAAGGTGTGCTTACACCGGCGCGGCGGCGGGCCGAGAGATCGATCGTGCCTTTCGAGTTACGTCGCCCCGGTATCCGTGTACTCTATTTTTCGCTTTGTTTGCTTTCCGCGCGTCGCTTCCTTCGTGTCGAGCGTATAGAAGCGGTTGGCGAGCGCGCGAAGGGCGCAGAGAACACCGATGGGTGCGGGGAGGGGGGATGCTTGAAAGGAACGTAGCGAGAGGAGAGCGAGAGGGGTGGCACCGGGCATGAGTACGAACAAGAAACGCCGCTCGGATGCTGTTCTCGTCGCCGTGGCGTGGGCAAAGGGGGAAAAGCGACTCGTGCCGCATCTCGATCGAGAGGCCAATTATTTTCGAGTGGAAAAACGCGATAGAAACCGCCGAAGAGATTTGACAGTACCGCCGACCGAGCGATGCGTCGGGAGTGCCAACGGGCTGGACGAACGGAAGCGGGAAACGCGTCTTTTATTGGCCGATTGTTTCCGTATGACTGGAACGAACGATATATCCCGAGGACTCGGGAACCGTACGTGTCTGTCGCGCGGCCCGCGATAAAGCTGCCGGGCTCCTCGGGCCGAGATGAATACATATGAAAACAACAGAGTACAAAAGGGACCACGCCAGATTCGAAACTACCGCTCAGAGCATCAATCATCGGGGAGTATCGTGATCGGAGGATCTAGAGCGAATCCTGCCAGGCGGAGACTGTGTGGAATCGAATCCGGATCGGGACGCGAGAATAAGAAATTAAATGAATAATTACTCTAATCTATTTTAGTCCAGTTTTCGAAGAGTTTTGGATTCACAATTAGACTTTGATCAAACACCTTGTTAAGCATTATGAGTGGACTACGGATCATTATGCAAACTTTTTTGATAGATTAGAAGATTTATTGTGGGTCAAAGTAAAAAATGTTATTCGTTTTCATTAGTACGCACATTTTCTTGCACTTTAGAAATTCGCACACGCCATAAACGCATAAACACAGTCGAAGAACGAGCAAATGGTAGATAATTATATTTACAAAGCAGGCACGAATTTTTTTACGTTCTGTTAAATTAAATAAAAGTGTTTCTGTATGAATGCTCTACGTTTTCGAGCTCCCTGATTGATTCCTCGTATTAACAATAAACTGAAGCTTTCCAAAAAAAAAAGTGCAGTGAAATAGTCGAAATTAGGAAAAGCCGCTAAAGCAAACATTTCCCGTGACACGTGTGTCCTGCGCACGAAATTCTACCAAATCCTCTCGCATTTTAAGCAGAATTCTAAATAAAACATATCGCTGGCAGCGAACGCGAAAATCCGCGGCATCTGCTTACAAAATAAATATTTTTAAATTCTCCGTACGCGATCGCGCATTTTCCGATGAAAAATGGAAATATTGTCTAGAGGAATTAAAATCTTGACAGTGGTCCACGGGCCCGCGGGTGTTATCGGTCAACAACGCGGGAGCTCCATTCTCCGTGATATCGCGGACGTCATTCCCACCTTTTCACCGAGCATGGTATCAATTTCCAGTTTTTTAATCATCGCAGCTTCATATCGCGCAGACGGAGCTTAATCTGTCTCGCGGCGCGCGGCGCATACAGCGCGAACGACACCGGGGGACGCGTTAATAAGATTAGGATTAAGAGCGGATGGTGTCAAAGCGAGATTGGTGCACGTGGGGACGGCGAATATTACCGCTGTCAACTTGTCTTCTCTTGATTATTTAGAAAGAGGCGGCCGAACGGGAGATAGTTAATCCCGGACGACGACGGAGCGCGATACGGCGTAAATGGAGTGGCGAGGGCATATTCAAAGTGGATGAATTTTGTTAACTCCGACGGACACGCTTAATGCAAGAATTGCCCCTCCGGTAACCAACGTCTGGATGGTCTAACTCAGCACCTTGATATTTCTTTGAATAGAGATCTGTGTCGTGCGATAGTGCTCGTATAAAAGCAACGGGCCAGGAAGAGAGGAAATCCTTCTATCTTTCCACCCTGCACCCCCTCCCCCAACCCCCATTCGACACGATTGCCGACCGTACTTAGCCTACTAGCATTTTTCTACCTCTCGCCCGATTTTTTCCGTGGTCGTGCGAGATCCCCCGATCTCATTAATCATGGCGTCAATTACGCCGGCGCGTGTCCTGTGTGTCAATGAACAGTGGCCGAATCTTGTACACTTTGGCAATACTAATCTGGAAACCCTTATTCGTCTAAGTAAACATTTTCCGAGTCAGCTGTAAGAAAGGGAAGTTGAATACAATAAGTTGAACTTAAATAAGTCAGAAATAGCGTGGCGATATACAGTTATATCTCCATATTTGTCACCGATACCTGGATGATAAATGTCACGGAATTATCCCCACTACCGCGGGGTATTCGAAAGTCAAATTGTCACAAATGTTTCCAGCACAACACGTTTCTACACCCTCATTTATACTTTTTAAAATATTGTACATATACTGGATCATAGTTGATACCGAAATTGTTGCAAACAGCTAAAACAAACTGTGTTTCCGGTGGAGAAAATAAAATCGACACAGAAAAAATCTATTAGCGATTTTCAATGATCGTTTGGACTTGCATTATCCTTGTTAACAGGAAGTAGCAAATAACATATGGAAACTTAATATTCCACCGAGATTTATATTTATATCCCTCTCTGATTAAAAATGTTAATATGTCATGAAAAATCGCAGTTTATGAGAGAGATATGGTGTACAATATAACTTTCAAAAGCAAGGAAATACCGTAAGTACAATTTATGAAAATAATCTAAACAGCTCCAGCATTTTTACACGTCTCCACAATGTTTATGCATCCGTTAGTCGTGTATCCAGTAAACCGTTACTCGTGTACAATAATCCAAATATTGCCACATTTTTTAAATATTTTTCATATTTTTCATTCACGTAATGTTTCATCAAAATCAGTGCTCTTTTTATTGGAAAACACAATACCACCCTACTCGTCCTGCATTGGTCGTTCCGCTTCACGGTACACATGTGTTCATGAATGACGAAAGTATTAATTGTACATTCCTTGCAGTGGCGGCTCGTATGCAGGCATTGCAACACTGCAGCGTCCACCAAAGGGAAATATGAAAAACTCAAATATTCTACATTTTGATGATTTTAGCAAAGAGTTACCATTGCACGAAATTAAAGAAAAGTGCACAATTTATCCGAGAAAAATTAGAAACAGAACAATAATTTCTTACTTCAGAAAAGAGATTCATAATTTTATTAATTGCATTGCTAAATGGTATTAACCCTTTGCACTCGGCGCTAATTTAATTCTAAAACTAAATTTTTCTTCCGTCTTTGAATGTTTTCATTTTATTCATACGAAACTGATCCGATTTCCACCTATAATACTTGAATGGTTACGAATCTATTAAATACAAATTTTGTAACGTAACAAATATTTTGTAATATTTTTTGCGATTTGGTAAAGGGTTGCAAAATGTAGCGAGACAATGAAAATTGTAAAAATTTGAATGACAATTCCAATGACTTTTCCAGATTGAAAGGAGTGAAATCATATTTAAGAAACTACGTGAAAGATTAACAGGTCTATTTCAATTGAGAAAAGTATAATATGGAAAATTTCAGATTCGTATGAAAAAGTAATTGAAAAATTTTGTCAGGACCAGCAGAGAAGACTTTATCTTGAAATAAAAATCATTTCTTTCTGAAACAGATTGTTTCCTGTGTATCTGCGGGAGTTTCTTTTCCTTTCCCGTCTCATGAAAATCTATCAGCTGAGTGATATTCTGTGTTGCTTTTCTACGACACGAGAGAGCTCTCGGTCTCCGTTAAGACTCCGTGTATCGAGTCGTATACACCTTTGTAATTCAGAGAGTTTTACCTCTGATCGGTGATCACTTCTTGCTCCACGAGCATCTCTTTCTCCGAGGGTTTCTTTTATGATGACTCAGTCGTCAGTGAACGCGTCCTATCTTCTGCGCAAGATGACTTGAAACCCATCGATACCGGTGAACGACGAACTCGGATACTGGGAGAACTAGTTTCCAGAGATCTGAGCATTCCGGGTCGTTTAACTCTGAAATTGCGCTGTTTATTGTGCGTCGGAAAAATACGATGGGGAGTAGGTCACTCCGACAAAGTAGATAATACCGTCGAAAACACGAAACCACGCGGAAAAAAAGGATAATTAAAAACATCATAGAAAGTCATTAAACGGAAAACGAATCTTCGTGAAATTTCGTGCTTTTTTGTTGGTCAATTCCGCAACACCCGAATCAAATAAAATTTTATCTCTTCCACGAGCGATTTCAGCGAATCGGCAATAAAAATTGAAATAATATTCAATCGTATAAAATTGTTTGTTCTACAACTTTTTGAACAACTTTGCTTCATACAGCCTATGCTGTAAAAAATTGCTGGTAGGATACTTTTAAGAATTAATCAAACCCTTCGATTTTATGAAAGTTATGATTTTGTGATCGTAATTCACTTATGTTTTCAAGTGGAAAAATCCAGTGGAAAAATTAGTTTTCTTTCTAGAAATTATTCACAAATTTTCGTAAAGTATTGACAAAATTTTTACTGCTGTTTTCATATTTGTAATATATTCAGAGTATTTGGACCTCTCTCGCTAATAATACCATTACGAAGAAAACAAGTTTTCGAAGAACGTTGCATTCATTTTCTGCAGCAGCTTCATTAATGTATCCGCAGATCCGAAAGGCCAACAATGCGGACAAAAGCGTAGAAACAGTTTCGCGCGCACGTGAATGATTAACCAGATAAAGCACTCCCGTTGACAAAAGGGCACCCATTGAACGGTAATTAATATCGGCCTGTTTAATTAATTACAACTGGCCAGCTTAATTACTGGCACGGTTAGTATTTTTCGTTCGGTCCGGTCGGTTTCTGGATACCGTTCCGTAATTACCACCGGCATTGCCGCGGTAATACTAGCTCTGTATTCCTGTTTTTGCCCTCATCGCCTAGACAAAAGTAGAAACTCGCGCAGCATTCGAGTAACAGCGGCGAGACCGCATTTAAGGATGCAAATTTCCAGTTTTTAGCATAAACTCGGGAAACTCATCCACATTTTGCAACACAATCTCATTACGCCGAAGTCTGTCTCACATTCCTCAGCCACTCCTAGAAAATTAAATTACGCCGACACATTGGTCCAGTACCGTTCAATCCCTTGGACGCTGACAAAAATTTCATCATTCTACAATCCCATTTATTAGTACATCATTTCGGAGCAAATTAATTGGAAAACTCAAAATTTCGGCAGGCCGTGCTTTTAATGTCTTTAGAAATTGTTTTTAGAAATTTCCGTAAATTACACACTCCTTCCAGGCTTACGATTTCGCTATTAATATTTATTACACCTCTTATTTAGAGGAATTTTTTCAGAATCAATTTTCCGAATTAATTTTATATTATTAACCCTCGGAGTCCTCCGAGTCTAGGCCTATACCACTTCTGAGCCACGCCGATATTTCACTACAGTTTTCCTTCGATATAAGGCGACGGCTCAGGACCGGCTTTCGTCGTATTTCGGATGAAGAAGTAGAAGAGGGATTTTCTTATTTCGAAATAAGAAGCTTAAAAGCCTGAGGGCTATATCACATCAGCTTCGTAGCCCCTCACGGGATATACTCCGGGGTAGTGGGGAAATTCCGCGACGTTTATCGTCCAGGCCTTGGCGACATATACAGAGAAATCACTGTATGCGACTGTTCCCCGCGGATCCAACGGCGCGTAGACATTTCGAATCGTTTAATTAAGGTTTATCGGCACGTGGCCCGTAATAGGCTACGCCACGATCGCGCCATTAAAGTCTGGCATTCATGGCCGACTCTTCCAGGTCTGTTTGGCAGTGTCGATGCGAGACGCGGAAACGGGTCGGACGGCCGTGGGACGCGGGCTGAATGCGGATTTTATGCGGAAAAGTTTAAACGGAACGGACTTAATGGGGCCGCCTTGTGTAAGCCGGAAACCGGAAGAACATTTGAGCGGGCATTATGAACCGGGCACGGATCGTCCGCGGGACGAAAATTGCCGGCGACTCGTTACCGGCTTTTTTTTTTATTCGTCTTTCAATTTGTAGAGGACTCGACGGTCTACTCAGAGCGCGAGAGGGTTATCTGAATTTAATTATAAAATAATAATTCGGCCCGGAAGCATTTTATACGAGCATTATAATTCCGGGAGAGTGTAAGTAAGCAGCGTTCGACGAAACGCACAATGCCGTTCACAATCGAAATCCGATTTCCAGCATGAACGCGCTAGAAAAGAACTATGCGTATCGTACAAGCGATTTTCGGAATGCTACTCGATTTATAGGGGTCGTGGCATTATCTAAAAATTAGCAAGCCGTATTTTCGATTATTTTGTACATTTTTAGGATTTTGTAGCTTACCAAAATTTTATAAACAGAACGAAGAACAAAATAATACCAATACCGACGTTTAGTTTGATCAGAGATTTTCCTCTTAATTACAACAAGTTGTTTTAAATAACAAAACACGGACACACGAAACGCAGACAAGCTTTGACCGTAAATGATGAAACTCTCCTGCGAGTCATAATTATTTACGGACAATCGAAGGATCGAAATGCAGGCGAAGGCTTTCGAATTGAACGTTCTATAATAAATTTGCGTTTACTCCGGTATTAATATATTTAAATTTCCGCGAAACGAAGTGGAAATTACTCGCCGAGAGGAAATCGTGACGATTGTAAATGCAACAAGAACCCGTCCGAATCGGATGCATGCAAATGGAACAGTAAATGTGCGATTGAAAATTGATTAAATCGTCGAATTTTGCGAGGCACGTCAGTCGGACCGCGCGCGACTTCGATAATAAGTAACCGCCGTTGCCCGGGCGAGCGGATGAATGGAGTGAAATAATTAAGTCGCTGCGTTAATTTTACGACCGGAGGAAATCGCATAAAATCCAGACCCAATCAAAACTTGTCCCGCCGTAAAGGCAATTCTGGGACGCGGACATCGGGACGCCGATCGATAACGTTTCTACGGGGAAATGATGTTTCGCATAAATTTTGCATTCGGAACGGATGTCAAGTTGTCGAACCCCGAGCGGACAAGCGTGTCGTTTTTGAGCATGAATTGCTCAACGAACGTACGTATAAATATGGAGCCTTGTACGGATTTGAATCGCGAAAACGATGACGTTAACAGACAATTTCCGTAGTCCATCGCTTGATATAACCATTAGCTTCCGTTTCAATCGTCTCCACATATAGATCTCATTAATTATAACGAGAGCTTGCAGGTGACGGTGGAATGAATCAGTGGTCGATAATGAAGTACTATGTAATTTTGTTAACACCGTGGAATTTCAAGTTGTCAAAATTTCAAGCGAAGAAGGGCAACTTTTCACCCCATTTCATAACAAAGAGGATATTTGGAAAACGATTTCAAGGGTGTGAAAGTGAAGCGTTTACTGTATAAAATGAGCACAGATAGAATATTTTAAGATTTTTTTACACGGAGATACGCGAGCTCAAAGATCGACAGTTTTTCGGTAGTGATGCGGATTTCCTTTAGTTTTCTGGTACAGCGTGTCCCAGTTGGTACCACCGAGAATAGGGTGATTCTACGTGAAAAAACAAATCGAAAATGACGAATAAAATTTCTTCGTTCGAGGCTTTGTTCCCGAGAAAATCGAGTTTAAAGATTCGTCGGGTTCACGTGCTACAGTATATGCAGGAAGTAGAATTGGTCGGTCATGATCAGACGCGTCAGACCATTCCTGTCGAATAGCATGCGTATTCGCTGAATATTCAAAGTCGATTTTCTCTAGCGCAAAGCTTGAAATGAAAAATTTTTATTCTTCATTTTTGATTCGTTTCTTCATGTACCCCTCCTCGGTTGTACCACCGAAGCTGGGACAACCTATATAAATACGTGAAGTGTATTACTATTTTGTCTAGCACTGTATAAGATAACTTACGACGAAACTGAATAGATAAAATTTAAAACAGAATTAAAAGAATTTAAGAGATATCATTAACTACAATTTACTAAAATTATTAAAAAAAGAGTGACAATTTCATTTCGCTTTTGTTCCTTAAAATTGACACAGACCATTTTGCAGTTGACCATTGCTGTCAAACCATTCATAAGACCGTGTATTAATATTCAACAGCAAAAGGTTCAGCCAAAGTGCATATTGCGTTCTAAACTGGAATGCCCTCTAAAACAATGAAGTTGCATGGACGCTGTAACGGCAACTTCGAACCCCATAAAAAATAAGCAAGGATTAAATCAACATCGATGGGTGGGAACTATGTCAGGGGTGGGGAGTGGGGGAGAAGCATTGGGTCGGCGATTTACAGTGTCTCTACAGAAATTATAGCTGGGGCGGAAGGATTAAATCGAATTAAGGGGTGCAGGCAAATCCATGACCCCGCAGGCCGTAAGATATAGAGACTTTTATGAAGGTACACCTGCGCAACGATCGCTCGCCGGCCAACAGGATGGCACAGTTTCGAACGATTCGTTGTCCCTTGTTCCCTGGACGGGGTCAACGAGGGCCATAAATCAAGAAACGAACAATGGTATATAGAGGCGTCCAATCAATTAGATGCGTTCGCGAGAAAAATGGCTTCGCCAATTCGAAACGCTCGTTACTTGCTCCCGTAACGAGCGAACTGACGTTTCCAAGTCCCGGGACGGGGATATATGTGTATGTGTGTACGCATGGATCGACAGCGGGGACGGGTTTGTCAAAAACGAATCGCGCGTAAAATCCTTCGCGCTCCCATAAATTTCCAATTAAGTTCGACGATGCGGCGCACTCGTTCGACGCGAGATCGCAGACCGTCGCGGACGCACGGACGCATATTACCGAATTATTAGTATATGCAAAATGGCGAACGCGGGGGCCTCTCATGAATCGCTCGAAACGAATCCGAACACTCAGTATCTCTCGCCTTAAAACATCCGTTGCAAAATTGAATTTTCGTGGCTACGATAGAATGTTTGAAGTTTCTTATTTTTAACAAATTTTCGTATACGTCACTTGATAACTCCTCATAGCTTCACAATTTAAAATATTAGCCATTTTAGGTAGTTATGTGTGCGAGAACATCACTCTGAAGACGAGATTCAGAAATTCAGGCAGTATATTTAATACTGTGCACAGAAGCCGCAATATTTATAATCATTTCGACTGTCAGAAGGGTTTTAGAAAATATTTAGACACGGGACTCGTTTCGTATGGAAGCTTAAACAATTATGTAAAGCAAATCTCAAATGCAACTACCTGCAACTTTTGGAACTATACGAATTATAATAATAAAAAAAAATGTTTTAATGTCTTGATATTGAAAACTATTCGCATATATTTTTTATGGAAAATCTAAATTAGTGTAGAAACGTTCGACAGGGACATACAAGAAATTCTGAAATTTGACAATTAATTGTGAGATTCCTGTATTTTGTGTCTATAACTATGGAACTGTATTTTCAATATTTCTGAAGGAACTACACAATCGTTTTTTGTTCTCCTAGATAATTTAAATTTACACTGATGTATTTATTTGTGTAGTGGATTGAAAGAACTGCTAATTTTGTCCGCGTTATTGTGTCATTTTGTTGTCCACTGTGATGCCATTAGGTTCAGCGAGGCGTGGCTTTCGTTCGTCTCATCCAAGCCTGTTAATGTTGTTGTATTATGTAAAGGGATCTGCTAAATTAAGATTCGCCCTTAAAACCAGGTCGACACAGGTCCCGTGCGCGCGGGCGCGCACACACACACAGGATCAATTGGCAATTAACCTTCTCGACGAGGACAGACTTTATGAAATCTCGATTCGATTACATCGAAGTATGTGGCAGGCTCGTCGGAGATTGGACGTCACCGTTTCTAACAGCGGAAAATTGGAAATTTACCTAAGCAATTTGCTAGGCGCTCGATTCCGTCTCGTCGACGTTGACGCTCGTCCCGTAGCAATTCTTCATTATCTACAAGTGGGTCGCTCTCTCCTCTAATGGGTCAAATTCTAAACGCCGTTTGCGAAATCTGTTTTCATTATTTCCTGCGGCGAGCTGTCATTTCTGACTCTCGGTGTTCTGCGGTACCGTGGGAAAGCACACGGCACCGGGAACAACGTCCAGAACATGCTTTTTACGCTCAACGAAATAATTAAAAACAAATGAAGACTGCACTGCATACCGATAGAAGAAAGGGAGGAAGGAAAAATGCTGATATTAATGTCATAAGAATAATTAAAAAATGTTTTTATAATTAGACTGCGGTGTTCTAGACGGAATATAGTTTCTCCGCGCCGGTTGCATGAAATAAGTAGAAATTTCTTTGTTTCTTTAATAGTCTGAGTAGGTTAATCGATGTCCTGACATTTTTCTGTTCTGAATTTCAACTCATTTTTGCAATAACCACATCAAATCTGCAATCAAATTATAGTCAATTACATTTGTTTCAGGAATATAAAATGAATAAATTTAATTCCGAATAATTTATAAAAATGATACATGACTCGTGCATGCAACTAGTCAGTTGCCTATTGTTATAAATAAACTCCTATAATATTTTTCTCCTGCTCTTTCATAATAATATCGATATTGCAGCACATTTGTCTGTTGAGGTGAAAATGGATGAAGAATTTTATATAATGTTTAACGTTCAAATTTTTATAGTTTATCGCTCCAGCAGGAAAAGCATTAATGAAAATAGTATATCAGGAAATTGCCTCCAACTACTTTCTTAAACATACAAAGTAATCAACGAATCTCTTTGTCAGTCCTTAATTAGCAGTGTTGAGACAAATAAATTTCTTTTTTATCAGTTTAACGAAAGTTGTGTATTGAGTTGTATCACGATGTAATTATAAAATGTGAAAACTCCTGCAATTCAGGAAACGAAGTTAAATGGAGCACGCGTTCGTACAAACTTTTTCCCCATTGTTCTTATTTGCATCCGTGCCGGTGAAGTGGGTAGCATATGTTATGAAACACGTTGTATATATATAGATATTATGTATGCAGACATACGCTAGGAGAAAAATGTATTCATACGACGCTGAATCCTGAATTCATTTCGTAATAACGTATCCAGTATGAATGCTAACTTAAACATTATTTGTGTCATTATTACCGTACTTATTCATGCATGCATTTAGTTTTCTATTCGAGAGTCTATTAATACAAAGCATCTTTGACTAGTAGTATAGGGTAAGAGACCCAATTACTGTGGGGTACCGATCACTGTGCGTATATTAATCATACATGTTTGTAAAGCATAATGAATGTTAAAAAGAGACATATAACACATATATTATTTTAATGAAAAATATGTAATATGGGCACAGTAATTGGGTCCCTTACCCTACTATACTTTTATGCTACAAATCTGCTGCTCCACTGCCATCGGTGTGTTATCGAAGCAACAATAATCAACAGATTTCAAAATTTGCGAAGAAGTGTAATAATTTAAATTTAAGAAGCGCAATCCAGGAACCAATAATTTATCTGTTGGAAAATATGTTTACTTTTCTAAAAGCAATTCTGACCATTGTTTCTGCAATTCAATTATTGACATTTTAATAATTCAATTATTGTCATATCAATTATTCACACTTCAATTATTTTTGTGAAATGTTGTGAGTGTGTGTATGTGAGTACTCAACGTGTGTACTAAATTGAAGAAACAAATTACCAAGGAAAGATCGCATCGAACGCAAACGACACGACCGGTCGAATGACCGCGGGAAATTCAAATGTGCGATTTCGAATGTGAGGTTAACTCCCGTCACACCCGACTTTCACTTATTTTCAAGTAATACAAAAGTAATCTCTATTTTTGTACATTTTGTTCGAATTAAAAAAATATGTTAAACTAAATGATTCAATTTTCCTCGTAGTCCTCAAAAAACTCAGTTAAAGTGTCCTTCGATAAATAATGTACAATTTTGACTGTGAGTGACAGTAAGTCAGCCGCGGAATAATACTTTAATTATTTACTGTTTCTTCAACTACAGACGGTCTTTTAATATGATCGTTATTGCCGGACGAATGCAGCCGCGCCAAGGACGCGGCAAGGACGAGAGACCGTTTCGATATTAATAAAGCGGACGTTCGGGGGGAGAGGAGATCGTGAAAAATGTAAGGGTTCGATCTTCCGGACAAGTAGCACGTAGAGAGAAGACGGGCGCAGCGTCCAGGGGTGCGATGGGTTGCAGGGGTGGACGCCGTCGGAAACCGGAGGGTGAGAGCCAGAAAGGAAGAGGTGTAAAATGGCCAGGCATCAGTCAAGCATTGAGGACACCAGATAGAGACGTATTGAGAGAGCAGGACAAAAAGCCATTGTTGGGGCCGGGTCCCGGGGGCCATCCCCCCTCCCCGCCCCACGCCGCCGCCCCCGACTGTTGTCACCTAGCGACCTTCTTCCACGCTTGTGCTCCAAGCCCGGAGCCCATACACGCGAATTGTCAACACGCCCGGCCGGAACGGATCCTGTCGCGTTGCCACGGAATCGCATGCGACGCACGGAATCGCCGTCAATTATTCCGCACAATCGACCGATCCGTCAAGTAGGTCTTGGTAATCACAATGCCGACGGGTTTTCTGCGGTCGTTCCATTGCATTTTGCCGGCCCCGTTTCGAGTTTTACGATTGGCCCATTCGAAGAATCGTCTCGAGACCGGGAGACCTTTAAATCAACCCGGCACAAAGGTTCTTTCTCATTTTTATTATTATTGTTGTTTGGCCCGAGCCACTCGATCGAGTCCACTGCCTCGTCGACGAGGCTCGTTGAATCGAAATTAACGTTCAACCGATGCCGCTGTCGAAGTTTCACGCTTTGTCTGCGAAACCTCTTGCACTGTTCGTTCTGATCCGGACGGTAACGACAATTCAATTCGATATTGAAATAAGTGGAACTCGAAACCACTCGGAATTTCTTTGTCCTTAATAATTTCGCAAGAGAAGAGGAACATTTGTAATCTATTCGAAGACTATTCGAAGATTCGTGTTTAATTCTGTTTGAAATGTTAATCGCCAGTCCGATTCGATATTACAAGGAAAAATTTGAATCGAAGGAAAATGTGTGCAACTAACAACTAACTGTGTGCAAATGTAAATTTTCATTACAGGCTCAAAAAGTTTTTAAAAAAGTGACTCTTCTATTTTTCTTTTTATGTAATTCCTACGAATTGCAATTTTTTGTCATTTAGAACAATCAAGTGGTCCGGACCAATTTTAAAAAAGTTTTTCCAATTTAAAAGGCGTCGGAATATTTTCGTGGGTCACCCGTATATTCCGAGCTGATCTGACACATGACAAGCAGAATTGTTCTATAATAGTCGGCGTGATAAGAATGACACGACAGATAACCGATTTTATAACTTGAATAATAAAGTGACATCTTTTCCGAAATGCTCGTCTTTTTCCGGAGTTCAGATTAAATCGGTGCATACGGTAAACGTGCCTATCAATTAGATTGGAGCAGGAAATTATGTTGACCTTTGAAAGGCTCGTTTTCCAGCGTTATACGTAGATAATGTACTCATCTACATTCATTGTCCGTACACCGCTGGTTTTGACTTCGGAGAGTTAACTAGGTTTGGATTGCAACTGTTTAAACTCTAAACCAATTTCAAGTTGAACATGGTATTACCGATGGAATGTATTTGTGTTACTAACGGGCATCGTATTTACTATGCTTTGATTATAATATCAGTCGGATATTTTAGTTCCAATGAATAATATTCACATTCAGTGACTGCATGTCAGTATGTTAAAAAAAAATATAATAAAACCATTGCTGGATATACTTATTTTCTCGTTTTCCACAATAAAAGTGGGAATACTTTTTGGCAATATTGGAAATATTTCTTGGCAACATTGTGGCCTACCTTATTTATATAATAAAAAAATAGTTCTTCTAAATATGAAAATATAAAAAGAAACATCGCTCAAAGGAAAATAACGAATAAGTACTACAAAGTATGAAATCCTTGAAAAGTAACAAACAATTTGAAAAATATAAAAATTTTAGACTGCTTTCCCCTACGTAGGAAGAACAAGCACAAAAGAATATAAAATCAAGGATTATTGAAGAACAAATACCCATTTCTGGTCAAACTGGTTCTGGATGGGTGTTGAAAATAAGAAGATTACGGAAGTGCGGAAAATGTGGTCTGAAATATTCGGATGGTAGTTTTTTTTAATGAATATCGAGAGTTAGAGCTCCGTCGTGCGTCCCTGGTTTCAGTTTAACATCTGGAACAGTGGGATCCTGATATGAGAAATCGGGTCGCCGCTGGTCCAGATTCCACGGCATTGTTGCAGCTTCACCAAAACGCCTAACAAAAAATGTATACACGTACATGTACAGGGTACATATTTACATACGTACGTATATTTACATGTGCAGGGTGTTTCACTTAACTTTGTCGTCCGAAGCATTTCCATTCAAAATTTTATAGGAATGTTTCCCACAAAAACTGCTTTATCCTCTTTTTCTCTGGTAGATTATATTAATGTGTTACGAAGTTCAATATTTTCTGCTTTCTTTCTAGATAATATTCACTTTCATTTGCCCATATGTATGTAAGTAGTCTTTAAAAAACCGGCATCTCTGTCAATTATCTTCAACACTTTAAGACGTTGATTATCACCGAAAGAAGCATTTTTCATGAAAATTGATTTATATAGTGCTTGCACAGTAACTGGATAAACTTCACCTCGACAACCCAGAAATTTCTAACTTTTTACCATATAATCCTATACATCTTGACGAGAAAATGTCAAAAATCGAAGTTTTCAACGGAGGAATTCACTGATTCAAAAGTTATGCGTGTTCAAAGTTGAGAGAATTTAACACGTTAAGTGCGGAGCTTGTAAACCAACCAACCAACTTGCATTACACCTTCTCTTTGACATCCCGTAAATGAGTCTGTATATTTCGATTACTGTTCGGTGACAGCTTGCTCCAGAACAAAACGTAATCGCTCAACTGGAAACACGCATAACTTTTGAACCAGTGAATTCCTCGCCATGAAACTTCGACTTTTGGCATTTTCTCGTCAAGGTGTACAGGATGATACAGTAAAAAGTTAAAAATTTCTGGGTTGCCAAAGTGAAGTTTAGTATTTTTGTACAGTCATATTACGAAGTTGTCGATGTTTTATTAAATGCAGCGCTTGATAGTTCTTTTCAGGCCGAAAATGTCATCGAAATATCAGTTTACACGATGTTCGATGCATTTTCCCGAGTGACACGTCATGATATCGGAAAGTTCGAACACTTTTACGAACAACTTTTGAAGAGTTCTGCTCGGCTGTACACCGGTGTCCGTGTTCGCGACCGAACTATTAAGATCGACATCCATCACTGTCGAACGAATCGATGCGAGGGGCCATGTAGCCGCGGCAGTTAATCGACCAAGAAAAAGTACGAGCCTCGCGAAGCCTGAAGAAAGTCGGCGCGAACTATCATAAATTTCTAGAACAAGATAAACCGTGACGTCAAGCCTCTCTTCAACGAAACTTCGCCCGCAGTGGTTGCGTGGAAATTCGCCGAGCACTTCGTTGACACTTTCCTGTCCAGAATCCTTAATGAGAAAACTAAGGAAGAATGAGATCCCTCTCATGTCTAATTGGAAGCAAGCTGATCGCTTTCGCAGACTCTTCCTGTAACACATGCTCCTCCTCGATCATTAACCGTGGAATGACAGAGAAAAATTATCCGTTTGCATTGCATTCTGCGGACTCTTTGCAAAGGAACGAAATTTATTTTCCTTCGCCCGGAAAACTCTTTCTTTGTTTACGGTACTCCTTTTCATAATTAAAAAATCTTAAATCATGACTAGATGACTGCTTCTTCGAATTTAAAAGAACATTCTTCTCTTAAGAGGCCTACAATTTAAATTTTCCATTATTGCAAGAGGTAGGAAAATTTATAATCTCTAAAATTAATTTTTTTTAACCTAAATATGCACAAAATATATTGCTGCCGGAGAAATGGTACACAAATGTAAGATCGAGTTAAGTTTGAGACTATTAAAGAAGTTACGGTAACCGATGTGCATGGGGGGTGATATAGTTTGGGTTTTCGGTACTATCTGATCCAAACTACCTCGCATCTTTAAGGACCAGGAAATTCTCATCGTTAATACGTGCAGGAGATAGTTGGAGCGATGCTCTTTCGAATGCATTTTGCCCCATCTCGATATCTCAACTCGTTCCCGATATATATAAGCGTTTAAAGTTAGCACGTAAAATGGATAGGTGTGGGGAGTAGTATTTACTACTAGTATTTACTACTAGTATTCCTAATACTAGTAGTAAATAGTGAAAACTGACCTACCACTACTACGTTGCGTAGGGGTAGGTCAGTGACGAGTGCGAGACAGAAAGAGATAGTCAAATGTCTTACAATTATCTCTGTCTTTTTAGGACGATATCGCGGAAACCAAGCATTGTACGACAATGAAATAAAAACCGTTTGAAAGAGTCGACTTTCTGTTTTCCAACGAGCTAAATTTGATTAAAATAGCATTTTCAGTTTCAAAGTTACAACGATTCAAATATTCACAAATTTCAATACAACTTCTCCACGCGTTACACGAAGTTGAATGGTTTGAATTGAATAAGTTTATTTATTTAACATTAATTAATGCGAAAGACTTGCACCGCCTAATCGTTCGTCCAGAAGTTCTTCTTTCTACTTTTCACAAGACAATAGAACGTCCTATTGTTGCTATCGATAAAACGATTAAAAATACCGTGATCCAAATATTTAATGCACGGCTCGTACGGAATTAACTTCCCGACTAATAAAATTATACGACTGGGCGGTCGCTAGTAATTACTCCGTCGCAACACTTGCATAACAATTTATTTCCGATACTGCTCTTTCAGGAATAAAATTTTTACTGAAGTTAAAAACGTTTCTCGTATATTAATCCTTAGGATGTTAAAGGCGCTCAATAATTTCATTGAAATATTTCACACAAAAGACATATAGCGGAATATTCTTGAATGAATTAATTCAAAAGAGAATTAGAATCTCATTGATTACGAGTGTTTATGAAATTCGAAAGAACGTACAGTCTATATGCTTCAATAAAATAAGGAATTTTATAAAATCCAGGTATCAAAGTCGAAGAAATTAATTTAACGAAACCAAAATGGAAAAGATGCGATATCGTATCTGGTAAAAAAATTTAAAGATACAAATAAATTAAATTATCATATGAAGAAAATAGTACTTTTTTATTAGGAAGCAAGATATTGTATAGGGCAGGCCATATAGGAGCCATGTTTGCGGTTAAAAGCCAGTAATAATTTAACCGAATCGTTGTTAAAAATACTAATAATTTGATTATCAAATGTTCCAGAACTTTTTGCATGACATTTGATTTTTTATGTTGCAACGATCAAAGAAACGCTGCCAGAAGTGTCTCGGAGTATTCCAGGTTTAGTTACTACCCCGAAGTTCCCTTCACTTCAGTTTGTTCTTTGTTTTCTGGTAATCTCCGGTCTAGTTTCGACAAAGTTGCGTGAAACTTTGACCGTATCTTCTTTCTGGAACGTATTTTCTGCTCGCACACAAACCCACACACACACACACGTGGCACGTATGCGACATCGCTATCGGAAACTGTGTATACAACCCGTTGCTAGTGAAGATAAGAGGCGAAAGGAAAGAAGTTACAGGTGCGGAAGCTGTTACTGACATTGCTATCTGAGGAAAGCGATGTCTGAGCTGTTTCTGTAGACGCTGCCTCGATTAGTGTTTCTGTTTCTGAATAACATGAAAACCGTAAACTTCAAAATATATTATCAGTTGCATATCGACACGGAGAATTCTGTGGGGGTACTAATTACTGTGCCTATATTAAGTATACTTATTTTTAAAGCATAATGGATATTAAAGAAACATATATTAACTGATTTTAATGCAAAAAATTTAATATCTCCTTTTTAATATTCTTTGTACTTTAAAAATAAGTATAAGTACCTACAGTCATTGATGTCCCCACAGTGATTGGGTCACTTGCCCTAGTGGTCACCGAGACGCAAAAGAAAAATTAAATTTTGTTGAACAGTGTAAAACAATGATTTTATTTGATTAAAATTTTCCAATATATGCTAATGAAATATTAGATAGTTATCAGCAACGGAGAAAGACCGTGCTAGAATGACGCAGGTTTCATTAAATTTTAGCATATAAATTGATAATCTTGGAACAGTCGATGGTGTTCATGTGATATTTTAATGATGTAGGACCACTGTTTGCGACTGACCGTTAATAATTATGATAATATCTGCGAAAAATTGATCTGACATTTTTCAATTTCAGCGTGGACGATTCCGACGAATCGTGTCCCCTTCCTCGTGGATATCGCGATACGAGTCCGCAACTGGAAACGATAATATATTAACAACAAACGAACTCATCGTTAATATTACAATTGATCCGAAAGCATTTCGAAAATCAGTGCCCGGCAAAGTAATTACACACGAACGTGGCACATTACACGGGGGTGGGGGAGGCGGGCACAGATTACACAGGTTGTATCTGATTACAGATTAAAACATCATTTCCATTATAACGAGTCCGGCGGGCCGCGACGGGCTCGCTCGCGCGCACAAAAGAAACCGTGATCGTTGTTTATGTTACGCGCGTTATTACCAGGCCGGTCACTCGTGGCCCCGGTTCGCGGCGCTAGAGTAATTACGAACGAAGGAAGTAACAAATCGTTCGGCGGGACAGCGGCAATAAACTGGTGGCCCGGTATTTTAAGTAGTATAGTCGTTTCATTGTCGGACACGGCAGCTTCGCTCCAGAAAGCGATTTCCTCCGCGCGGACGACACAACGGCTAAACTGTTCCGCCTTCCCACACGGGGGCCCGTTTTATAACCGACGATTCCGTAACAGGTCTAGACGGTCTATCTTCGGCTCTAAAGCCGGTTTATCGCGTTTTTCAGCTTCCGTTTCGGCGAGCCATAACCGTTCCTCACGCGTCCACGCAAACGCGAACATCCGAGACGCGTCCGGGGACCCATCGCGCCGTGCCGAGACGCGTAAAAGCGGCGTCGGGCGAGCCTCGATAGATATTCCGGCAACGTTGCATCGCCGTTTAGCGTTGCTTCGGATCTCCCGCGATAAACTGCACCGACAGCCAACTCCTTTGGTTTACGCGGAACGCACAGAAGCGTCCGAATAGCCGGAATTATCGAGTATGGAAGTTTTATTGGTTTTCTTCCATTCGCGGGAAAGATTTACGGGCGTTCGCCACCAAGGGAGAACAGGGGAACCGTGTTTCTCGAGTTTTCATGGGCCCGGTTGAATGTTGTTCACATTTTTCCGTTCGCCTAACGCGTCCACTGCCATTATTCGCTTGGACGATCTCCATACTAAAATAACGGCAAATGGCACACTCGCGCGTTCTCGTTGTGAAATATTTTGCGAAATGCGACATGTTACGTTGTGAAAGTCTATGTCTTTCATCTTTCTGGCATTTTAGAGATGCCAATGGTGCATTTCTGAACGCCAGTACCAGTCAGAACTCATGGTATCACTGGTATTACGAGATACACAATAACGTGTTAAACGTCAAGGTTGACAAAATTATTATGTCCTTCTTTGTGCAGAAGTAACATTTTTTTGTAAACTTGGATCACAGAAAAACACTAAGAACAGACATTGCAGAATGTTATGATTACGAGTTTACCACTATTAATTAATTGAGCACAGTGGTCAATTAATTGAACACCATAATATCCTCCTTTAAAAATTCTCCTTTAATAATTTCATGTAATTGCACTAAAGTTCGTAATTACGGAACTCTTTTGCGTCAAGTGTTACGTTAATCAGGTGTGACAACACAAATCATATTAACACATCAATAGAATTGAACCGAATCGTTTGAAGTTATTTGAACTTTTGAGGGCGACTGTTAATTTATCAATTTAAAAATGCAAGCCCATATTGGAAATTGAACACGATATTCTGTTGGCTTTGACATTATTAATGAACTGTTATCACGACTTCATAATTAAACGACGATTAATAATTCATACTAACGTAAATTGATGTTTTAAATATTCTGCAACCCTGGACACTAGAATTTACTAAACGACACAGGCATTAGTAATTAATTTAATTTATTAAATGTTAAGTACGATGCCATATAGATCTCTCCTAACAAAATGTATTAGTTAAAGCTTTTAACGTGATCATTAACAAACCACATAGACATGTTGTCCAACAATGAAAATATCGAAGGAGTTGAAAATAATGCAAAGATGTTTTTGAGTTCTTTAAATGTCTCTATTGTTCTGCGTCTGACCTAACAAAAAGCCTAATCGGAACATATGTGTGAATAAATAAATCCGCTCAATAATTTCTCAAAAAAAAAAAAAAAAATACCGCCGCTTTTTATTTCGAAACATAAAATCGCTGTCCCCTTTTCATCCGAAATAGGACGAAAGCCAGAGCCATCGCCTTATATCGAAAGAAGACTGTAGTGAAACATCGGCGTGGGTCAGAAATGACTCCGGCATAGGCTTAGAACTCGCAGGAGTACGGGGGTTAATACAATGGAGGATGATATTAAGAGGACACTCTTAAAAATCGCATAACATTTTTTAAATTGGTTCGAATTACTTTTTTGTTTAGATGTTAGACCGACTAGTTTGTTAGACAATGAGTAAACAAAAATTTCTTTAGATTACAATTGTTCGGAAGGTCAAAATAAAAGTTACCAAAATCTACAAAACGCATGTTTTAAATTATCCTTATAGGCTGAGATAAAAAAGTTAAAATATCATAATTTTTTTATTTTTTTATCATTCCAACCAATTGCAATCTAAAAAAAAATTTTGTTTACTCATTGTCTAGCAAACTAGTCGTTCTAAGATCTGAAAATAAATTCAAGTAATTTGGACCAATTTTAAAAAAGTTATACGATTTTTAAGAGCGTCCACTCAACATTGTCCCCGACTGCAATTGTAAAATAAATGAGGGGGTAATTACGAATTTTCTAGTAGTTCTCTCAGCGTCAATTTTTAAGCGTTTGCGCCTCAGGTCCGCCATTTTCGCGCAGGTAATGGAAGAGGAACGGTAGCCGAGGCGAGACGTCGCTCGCGATATCGAAATCGAAACACGCCACGGAATTTCAGGAATCTCCGATAAAGTGACCGTGGCCAATCAGATTGGATCGACGGAATAACGCAAGGCGAGGTGGCGTGTATCGCGATCCGTGGAAGGATTTTCTTTCTCGTCGCGTGTCCTCGAGCTAATTTCTGAAATCCGATAAACATCGGCCACCGGTAGAGAGCGAAGTATTGACAGGGGATGAAAGTACGACCGTGGGAGGGAGGGGAAGGGATGAGGGGTGAGGGGTAACGAAATTACTTCTTGAAAATCCCGGCCGTGGAAGCGGGGACAGAGGCCGGAGGACTCGGCGGACCGATTTTCAGGATTGCCCTGGAAAATCAATAGCCATCCGTGCTTTAGTCGGCTAATAACGGTCTCCCGGCGAAGGACTCTTTCGGCTCGGGGTGAATCTGAGCGAAAGAATGGTCGATAATTGAAAATATTGATTTACGACCGGGGGTCCTCGATTCCACGTGTTTTCCCGAACGTCTCTCCGTTGTTGCGCCTCGTTCTGCTACGTACGTGCGGCATTTCTTCGATCAACAATGTCGATTCCATCAGCCGGGAAACTGAGTCGTGCTCTTAACCTAAATCGCCCATCGATATATTCAAACAGTATTGTTGCTTCGTTTTATCGCGGCGGTCTCGCATTCGCGAATGCCAACCTGAGAAAATTGCCTCGCGTGCGACACACCACCACCGGGAAATCCTGTAAGCAGCTATTCTCCCCAGAAATATAAACAAGTAATCCTTCGTCGGTACGCTGACAATTCCATACGGATTTCAACCGATTTTTGCAAGAAAAACGATGTTTTTTCAGCTCACTCTGACAATTTTCACTTGATTCTATTTTATTTTTATTCCATTTTTCTAGGTTCTCTTTTATATTTCTCTTGTATTTTCAGAAATCAATAGACAAGTCAGATTTGATAAAAGCAAAGAAAGCAACAATTTTTCCACGTAGTAATAAAATATGTACGTCCCATTGGTGTTTATAAACTTAATACATAGTTCTATTTATATACACGTCATGGATAAATGTTAATCCTTCAACACACGTCCCAAGTGGACCGTATGCATTTGTAGATTTGGAAACATAATTGAAAACTCACAAGCAAGAGGCTACCAAACAAATTAATTTGCTGAAGCACGAGCTCCTCGAAAGTCCCGAACATTTTCAGGAGAAGCACTCTTCTCTAATCTCTGTAAAAGTCGCGAACCGTTCGGTGCGTTCAATACAGAAACAAATTGTTAATTAAAATATTAACGCGCACGTGTCGCGACAGCCTATCGGTAACAAGCATCTCGAAAAATTCGATCTTCGCATCTGGACGAGCCTCGACCGTTCGAAAAATTTATGAATCCTCGAGTCGAATCAATGGCTGAATCGTGTCGATGACAGATTCGTCGGACATGTTGAAGAAAATCCATCCGCGTTCTCGTTCGTCGAGAGCCGCGATAACTGTGGGCGGGGGAAAAAAGGTGGAAAATAATGAAAAGAGTCCTCGTGCGCGCGCTGCTTGACGTGTCACCGGTGTCACGAGCCTTGTCATATATTAACAGGATCCTGGAGTGCGGCAGGGTGAGCGCGGGGGTGTGAAAACCCTTGAAACGCTCGATCCAGACGAGTGGCCGCGTGCGACTGAATTGTCAGACCGCTGACAATCTTTCGTAGCCGTGACGTGAAAGGCTTTACCGTCCCGTCGCGTGACGGCACTAATTGTGGAATACCGTCCTAAATAGAGGCTCGTCGAGGCGGCCGCGACACTCTGTCAATAGTTTCGATGGCCCTGATGTCAACAGCCACGATATCGATTCCCTGTCCCCGACCCCGGAGCGGCGGTTGTTTTTCTTTAATAGTCTCTCGGTATCGGTGAAAATCGACGAGCCACGTCGTCGCCGTGAAATCTCGGTCAGGGGAGAATTACGATCACCGATGCACACAAATGTGATTGGTACAAGATTCTAAGATCGTTTTTTTTCAGAGTCTTAACCCCTTGGCTCGCAATACTAATCCGTTGTCGGTATCGAGTCTGACTCGTAATGAGGATTCTAAAATCTGTATATGAACCTGATTTCGTGC